>NC_137694.1:173256577-173389077 GCF_964034855.1 Anser brachyrhynchus | reverse complement strand
CAAGCCATTCAAGAATCAGAGAGACCCATAAAAGGAACTAAAAATAACCTTATATAGTTTTTCTAGGCATAAAAATGTCCTACTTTCACCTCAGAATCTTCCTAGGACAGAATTAAATTATGTGTACATCCCACCTGGACAATGAAAATTTTCCTTTCTAAAACCTTTTTAGAATTAGACTTCATGTACAATTAAGAATAAATGCATATAATCATTTTTAAACATTGTGTGGGCTCATAAATTATGTGTTAGTCTGAGCAGGTGTCAGTTATGGGTACACAAGTCTAATGAATCATGAGATGGTGAAATGGCAAATATTTGTAAAGACAAGATCAAGTGGAGCTCTTCAGTAAAAACACATGAGAGATATATTTCACATTAGGGTTCATACCCTAACTGTGTTGACTTTATTCATCATAATTACACTGATTTTACATTAAAAAAAGAGGATGCTTTTGTGTTAAACCTTGATAACCTCTATGTAATAACTCTCAAAGCTAAAATAGAATGACAATGTGATTTATGTTTTTTAAAGATAAACTTCTACTTTCTCCATGGGAAGGCTGAGTACTGCTTTTACATCATAGTTTTCCATTACTGTAAGTCCTTTGAAATAGTGGTGTTATGGCAACCACAAAGGTTTATGTTGAGGAAAATTAACCCCTTAGTGGAATGCTGAAATTTCCAATATTACTATGCCCTTAAAACATAGTGTCAGGAAGAGCTTCAAAATTAATATATTCATTTTCAAAGATAAAACATGTTCTAATACTATTTATTTACCAATGCTAACAACAAAGTTTTAATAATCGTGGAAAAATAATCCAGAACCATGTAGATAAGAAAGCAAGTAGAAAAAAAAAAAAAAAAGGCAGAAAAAGTCAAACAACATGTCTATGACGGACAATCTAATAATTTAAATACAAACAAAGAAGTACTTCAGACATTTAGACACTGTTGCAATTTTATCAATATCTCAGTTTTCCTTCTGATTGCATTTTGTACTTCTCAAAATGAATTTATATTCTTCAATTCTGTTTCTTTTTCAGTTTGAAAGAGACAAAGAATTTCCTGCTTGAAAATACTCCAGAAAGATTTCAAGGGTTAGCTTTACAATAAAGATATTTTCAAATCAAACAAAATTGTTGCAATAAATTCCTCATTGGATTGTGGTGCTTTTGCATCTAGATTACCATCAAAGTTAGTTGTATTTCATGTTTTATTTTACCAGTAAAAACTAAATATCATTATTGTGCTGGGTTTTATGATCCCGTAAATAGTACACAAAATACTACAAGTAAGCATGTCTCTTCAGGCTGAATAGGAAATGGATACTATATGCAATCTTACTAGCTTCTCTTTCTGCCAAGATTAGTAGAGGTACTTATAAAGTTTCTTTATGACATGAAAATGTTGAGACAGACGAGGTGATTTTTAACAACCTTGAAAAAAGCAATAAAAAAAATCTACTATTTTACATGTAGACTAAGCGATATTAGTAGAAATGTTTGAGTGAGTTACTTATGTATAGAGCACTGCATTTCCTCATTGGTTTCCAATTATTTTGAATTTGAAAGTTCAATTTCTTTGGGGGTACTTTTGTTTATTTGTTAGTTCATGAGGCATGGGTGGTGCCAGGTATAACAGCAGCAGATTTAAACATGGTTTAACTGTCACCAACAGCACTTGCTGAGGCAATCAACTCCAGTTGTATTCAGCAGTGGAGTGGGGGATCATGACTTATGGGGAGGTTTCTGAAAAGCAGCCTTAGGTGGTGCTAGCAACCAGGGTGGGCTAACAGGGCATGGTGTCTCAACCACGAAATGGCACAGCACTTCATGTAGGAGGATGCACAGGAAGGATGCTGTAACTCTGCCACTTCAAACAGTGGTTGTAACACACTTGCAAAGAGTCCAGTAATGGTGTCCACCCAGCAGAAAGCCATGTCCTTTGCATCTGCTGTGGCCTCTCCAGTAACAGAAAATGACACAGCTATGCAAACAGAGCTCCCAAGAGAACATGTGACCATGCAGGTCTCAGGCTGTAGGGTGTGCCCAAGTTTTGTGTCTGTCTGATGGCAGCAGTGAGTACACACACCTGTAAATGGTGTGCCCAGGTAGAAGAACTGATCAGGGTGTTGACAGAGCTTTAGGAGGAGGTGTGCAAGATAAGGAACATCAGAGAATCAGTGAAGGCGATTGACTGGTGGAAGTATACTCTACTGTTCCTGAGGCAGAAGTGTCAGCCAGCCACAACACAAGCAGGATCCACTAGGAGGGGACCTTAGCAACAGGGGAAAATGGAAGCAGGTTTCTGCTTGGGGTGGCAGGTGAACCCCCTCCCTGCCTACCTCACCTTCCCAGGTACCCTTATACAACAGGAATGAGCCTCTGCAACGTGATAGACAGGTAACTGATTATATGGACTGAGGTCCTTCCAGGTTGGAGGGGTCTCCTAGGGTAAGTCAGCCCACCTCTTTTATCATGACCACCTCTGTCATGAAAAAAAAGAAGGGTTGTTGGCTTGTTGTCATAGGTGACTCCCTTCTGAGCGGAACAGAGAGCCCAATATGCTGACCTGACCAACCCAGAAGAAAGTCTGATGTCTCCCTGAGGCCCAGGTAAGAGACATTTTTAGAAAAGTCACTAGTCTGGTGCAGCCCTCTGATTATTATCCATTATTGGTTTGTTTGTTTGTTTGTTTATTTATTTATTTTCATGTCGGCAGTGATGAATTAGCAAAGAGAGTCCAAGAACAATCAAAAGGGACTTCGGGTCTTTAGGGCAATTGATTAAAGATCAGGCGCACGGGTAGTGTTTTCCTCTATCCTTCCAGTACCAGGGAATGATATTAAAGAAACAGGCAGACCCGGCTGATCGGTACATGGCTGTGAGGCAGGTGTCACCAGCAGAGTTTGGGGTTTCTCAATCATGGGATGGTCTACACAACACCAGGCCTACTGGCACCTGATAGGTTGCACCGTTTTTAAAGGGGAGAAGGAGTTTTTGCACAGCAGTTAAAAGGGCTGATTGATAGAGCTGAAAGAGATCAGCCCCACAGAAAGGGATGCAGGGATTATGGTTGACAACAAGTTGAATATGAGTCAACAGTGTAGCCATCACTGTTGGCTACAACAGTGTAGCCTGGTAGTCAAAAGGACCAACCATATTCTGGGGTGCATCAAGTACAGCATTTCTAGCTGGTCAAGGCAAGTAATTGTCATGCTGTACTCTGAGCTGGTGCAGCCTCACCTTGAGAACTGTGCAGTTTTGGTTACCACCATATAAGAAGGACAGAACTATTAGAGAATATCCAAAGGAGGGCCACAAAGATCATGAAAGGTCTAGAGAGCAAGATTTATAAGGAGCAGCTGAGGTCTCTTGGCTTGTGCAGCCTAGAGAAGAGGAGACTGAGGGGAGACCTCATGGTGGCCTACAGCTTCTCCATGAGGGGAAGCAGAGGGAGAGGCGCTGATTTCTTCTCTCTGGTGACAAGCAATAGAACCTGAGAGAATGGCATGAAGCTGCAACAGGGAAGGTTCAGATAGGATGTTAGCAAAAGGTTCTTCACTGAGAGAGGGTGGTTGGGCACTGGAGCAGGCTCCCCATGGAGGTGGTCATGGAAGCAAGCCTGCTGGAGTTCAGGAAGTATTTGGATAACGCTCTCAGATATATGGTTTGATTTTTGGGTGGTTCTGTGTGGAACCAGGAGTTGGATCCAATGTGTGTCCATTCCAACTCATGATATTCTATGATTCTATTCTATGGTTCTATGATTTTATTTTCTATTTATGAAAGAAAAACTTTGTAATTAAAAGTAAAAAATAAAAAGAATGTATGCAACCTCCTTGAGGAAGAACATTTGTATGAGTGTTCTTTATATATGTATATACATTTTTAATCAAATGTTTGTAACATTTGAGGCTATAATACTCTGAGCCTCTCTTAAAGTATTCAGTCTTTCAGTTGTAGATCCTGGAAATTAATCATTTCCACCTGTAAAAAGAGAAAAAGAGAATGAAATGTATTTTCTGCAGAACAGGTTTTTTTTTTTTTTTTTTTCTAGTCAGTTACATCAGGACAGTATTTTGCATCCACTTTGAAATCCTCTGCCACATTCTCAGTGAACACTTACATAGCCTGCAGGAAAGCCTGTAACATTTTAAACATTGGTAGGTCCACCACTTCCATGATATGCATTAATATGTCTTTGCTGTTTGACTTAGGTACTGACTTGTAGAAAAGTTTATGCCTAAGAGAAGGTGGAAGGAGGTACATAAGCAGATACATTACTTGTACATATATATGTATGTATGTATATGCATGAATCTGTCAATGTTACTTCTCCAAACTCCCTCCCTGATGTATGCAGTTTCCTACCACTGCCAAGTGCCTGCATCTTAAGGTCTAATCAATTGGAACATATACTTAGTGTTAATCAATTTGCAGGGATACTGTAGGGATCAATTTATCATAAATTGTTCATTGATTTCCATAATTGACATGCTTTCTCAAAGTTGTGCAAATGGAAATTACGTTACTTGTGGCTTTAGTAGCAAGAACTACTTTTTGTAAAAGAAAACAGTGTATAAAAATTATCATTAATACTATTTAAAAATAGCATTGATATAGCTCTCTTTCTTGACTTTGCTACTATAACACAATTCATCGCAAATATCTGGAAACAGTACATGCCTCAGCTATCTGCCAGTATAAAAGAGCACAGGTTTCCATAGAGCACGTGTCCTAGCTGCCAGTGCCAACGAGATGTCTTAGATACACTAGGCTATTTAATTAGCACTTGACACTTATGGTGAGAAAATTAAACAAAGCTCATAGGCAATACAGTCAATGAGAACTGTTTGGCTAACCAAACATTTTATGGTGATACAATTAAATTAGTAAGCTTCATTGGTTGTATTGATTAGAGGTTTGGTTCACTTGCATTAACTTAGGAGGCTAGTGCTATTTCAGATGCTCTGGCGTAATCAAGTAAGTAAATTGGCATATATGATAGAGGACCCTCAGAACCAAAAATTTTGACAAACAACAGTGGAGGCTAGTCCTGGAGTTGCTGAGTACTGTAGGTGTCATAAAATTAAAAGAGATTAACCTTACCCCTAAAAGTATTTATTTTTCTATACTAAATACTTAAATCCATTAATAAAAAGCTCATTAGGAATAAAAGAGGCCATACGTCTCTTCCATTTTAGAAGAGTGCTCTAACCATCAAGTTATAAAATCAGGCTTACATACACTAACAAGCCAAGTTAATATTTAATTACTTTATGCATAGTGGAATAGCTTTGGCAGAAGGAATTCAGAGGATACCTTTCTCCTGAATAACCTTCAGACTAATAATTAGTTAATCTCAATGGAAATGCAGTCTCATGTCTCTGAATTCTGGAATAAAGTGAGCCTATATCTTTCATGCCCTTCATGATAGCTATTGTCATCAACCTATTGGATAAAAACGTGATCATAGCACCATCATTTTTTTTATTTTTTTCCCCAAGAAAAAGCAGAAACAAATATCTCCCAGCTTTGAAAAATTCATATACATTTTGGGGAGCATTGTTTAAGGTTTAACATTTTCAATTTTCCCTTTTGGATGGCTTTATTAATCACTTCCTGAATAACTCTGTTACCTTTTAAGTAGTATGGAGAACTCAAATGCCTGTTTACTTTTGTGAATCACATTTTGAATGAATGCAGATTGAGTTGAATACTTGACACATACAGGTAATTGAAATCATCCTAGGCATTACTTGCTTGTATGAGTGTGTTCCCCTCCCCATAGTGAATTTGCTACCAATACAATATATATAATGTAACAAGACTTGTACTGATTGACTGCTCTTGAACATCTTTATGTGTTAGGAACCAGCAAGTTTTTAATTAGTAATAAATAACTCATGTTTAGGATTTTTTTTTTCCCCACTGTAACATTTTTACTGTAAACGATACAAGGAGAAAAACTCTTTCACATGCAATTTCCATTGTGAGTCTCCAGATTTACTATCAGAAATATATTCACTATGTAGTTTTGGTTGAAGTCACTGACAAAATAAAACCCGGTTTGTAAAATAACACATAAAATATTTTTAATCCTTTTTCATACATTAAATATAGTCTTGTAACATAGTGTTCCTAATTCTTCAGTGTCTAACACACTATTTTCATCTACACAAAATGATTTTAAAGTGAAAGAAATAATATATTATCTCAAGCTGCTAGTGTTTACACTTTCTCTGCTCAGGAATAAAAATCTACACAAAACAACAGAAGATTATGTTCCCTGTGCCTTATTCTGTAATATGTCCCAAGAACTTCTATTAGATCTTGTAATAATGGATGAGAAGGATGGAGGAGCATTAGTCAAGATTGTCAACATGTAAGGAATCACCAAGGCAAGGTATTATATCCATATTTCTGTAAGACAAAAATAGTTTCTTTACACTAAAACTTGTGAAGATTAATCACTGAGGCAAGCTACTATATTAAAGAGATTTTCAGAGGTATAAAAAGTTTTATGCCACCAGCAGCCATTTACTTTCAGTAAGAGTTGGTCGCCTGACTGGTCTTTGTGTCTTTTAAAAGCTCTTTCTAAGTGATGATTACATTTTTGTCCTCTACTATTCTCCTGTCTATTAAATGAAATTTGTCATTTTAAAAACAATTCAGGTAATTTTAGACAATATTGACTAATCTACTGCTATATATTTTAAGATTGCTATGAGAGTATTCCATGTAAACATCAGACTTATCACAGTATCACAGATTTCTAGGTTGAAAGAGACCTCAAGATCATCGAGTCCAACCTCCGACCTAACACTAAGTACTCCACTAAACCATATCGCTAAGCTCTACATCTAAACGTCTTTTAAAGACCTTCAGGGATGGTGACTCTACCACCTCCCTGGGCAGCCTGTTCCAATGCTTAATAACCCTTTCGGTAGAGAAGTACTTCCTAACATCCAACCTAAAACTCCCCTGTCGCAACTTTTGCCCATTCCCCCTCGTCCTGTCACCAGGCACGTGGGAGAACAGACCAACCCCCACCTCTCTACAGCCTCCTTTAAGGTACCTATAGAGAGCAAGGAGGTCGCCCCTGAGCCTCCTCTTCTCCAGGCTGAACAAGCCCAGCTCCCTCAGCCGCTCCTCGTAAGACTTGTTCTCCAGACCCCTCACCAGCTTGGTCGCCCTTCTCTGGACTCGCTCGAGCACCTCCATGTCCTTCCTGTAGTGAGGGACCCAAAACTGAACACAGTACTCGAGGTGCGGCCTCACCAGAGCCGAGTACAGGGGCACAATCACTTCCCTAGACCTGCTGGCCACACTGCTTCTTATACAGGCCAGGATGCAGTTGGCCTTCTTGGCCACCCGAGCACACTGCTGGCTTACATTCAGCTGCCTATCAACCAGTACTCCCAGGTCCTTCTCTGCCAGGCAGCTTTCCAGCCACCCATCTCCCAGCCTGTAGCTCTGCTTGGGGTTGTTGCGCCCCAGGTGCAGGACCTGGCACTTGGCCTTGTTGAACTTCATACAGTTGACCTCAGCCCATCGCTCCAGCCTATCCAGATCCTCCTACAGAGCCTTCCTGCCCTCGAGCAGATCGACACACGCACTTAGCTTGGTGTCATCTGCAAACTTACTGAGGATGCACTGGACGCCCTCATCCAGATCATTGATAAAGATATTAAAGAGGACCAGCCCCAGCACTGAGCCCTGGGGGACACCACTAGAGACCAGCCTCCAACCAGATTTGACTCCATTCACCACAACTCTCTGGGCCCGGCCATCCAGCCAGTTTCTAACCCAGCGAAGCGTACGCCAGTCCAAGCCCCGAGCAGCCAGTTTCTTGAGGAGAATGTTGTGGGGAACGGTGTCAAAAGCCTTACTGAGGTCAAGGTAAACCACATCCACAGCCTTTCCCTCATCCACCAAGCGCGTCACTTGGTCATAGAAGGAGATCAGGTTCGTCAAGCAGGACCTGCCTTTCATAAACCCATGCTGACTGGGCCTGATCGCCTGCTTGCCCTGCAAGTGCCGCGTGATGACCCTCAAGATAATCTGCTCCATGAGCTTTCCTGGCACTGAGGTCAAACTGACAGGCCTATAGTTCCCCGGGTCTGCCCTGCGGCCCTTCTTATAGATGGGCGTCACATTGGCTAGCCGCCAGTCAACTGGGACCTCCCATGATAGCCAGGACTGCCGATAAATGATGGAAAGCGGCTCGGCCAGCTCCTCCGCCAGTTCTTTCAGTACCCTCGGGTGCATCCCATCCGGCCCCATCGACTTGCGCACATCCAAGCTCCGTAGCAGGTCGCCAACCATTTCCTCATGGATAGCGAAGGCCACATCCTGCTCCCCATCCCCTTCCACCAGCTCAGGGCACTGGGTATCCAGAGAACAACCGGTATTGCCGCTAAAGACCGAGGCAAAGGCGGCATTAAGCACCTCAGCCTTTTCCTCATCCTTAGTAGCTAGGTTTCCCCTCACATCCAGTAAAGGATGGAGATTCTCCTTAGTCCTCCGTTTTGCGTTGATATATTTGTAAAAGGATTTTTTGTTGTCTTTAACAGCAGTAGCCAGATTGAGCTCCAGATGAGCATTATCTAATTCTATAAAGAACCTTTTAGTGACAACAATTGTATGAAATGTCTATTTTAATCTAATCTTCTTTAATGTAATCTGTTGCTTCTGAGAAAGACTACTTTATGTCCATTTACTGACCTCATTTCATATGCATGACTCAAAGGGAGTGGTGAGCAAGCAATATTGTCAAGGTACAGCATGTTCCTTAGATATCCAATACAAAGAATACAAAGACTGTGAAAGCCCTGTGATACAAGCAATATTTAAGAATCAACAAAGATGAAAGTACAAGTAAAATAAATATTACCTATTTACATAGTTACATAGAATATGATACTAAGTAGCATGTTGCATACATTTTTAATCCTCATAATGTGTAAGAAAATGCATAGGAAATAGCTTTTGCTTCAGCACACTGATTTCCATAGAATATTCTTTGACCATATATGAGAATCATTGGGGAAAAAAAAAAAAAAAAAAGGAAAAACAAAATAGAGTTGATAGTCACTGGTAATGGTAACAAATGGTAACCTATGCTTTGATGCTTTGAGGCAACAGGTCAGAGGGGAAGCAGACGAAGGGAAAAAAAAAATCAGAAATTAATCAGCTGACATTAGACCCGTAATACTGATAGATTAATTTAGTAAGTGTCTTCCAGTCTTGAAGGGAAAATACGTTATTTCCTTTTTATCCCTATTTAACTAAGAACAAGAGGACATCTTTTTGAATTACATTTTTTTGTTTGTTTGTTTTGTTTTGTTTTTCCCAATCAGTCTTTTTCTGCTGCCTCACTCTAACATTATCCAAAAGAAGGCTTACTTCGTGATAAAGGAAAACCATTCTGTTGAAACAAATTTATTGAATGCCTACTAAGTATATGCTGATAAAGCAAAAGTAGTTTGTAAAGGCTGGCTTGACTCAGAGCATACTTGTGAAACAAACATCTCCCTCAAAAGTATAAGCAGAAGGAAAGAACAAAAGCATAAGCTATATAAGCTCTCATTGTCCAATAATTGTCCAATAATGGACAATGAATGAACACAGCCTTTGGACACAGCCAATAACCATTATAACAAAGAAAACTAGTCTTCAGCATATAAAAAACACAGTAGGATTGGATACAACAGGAAATTAAAAAAAACTTGCAGAAAAATAAAGTAGTAGGCAGACCATATTAGCAAACAGAAATAGCCTCAAGCATACGTTGTGTGAGGAGGAAGAAATCATCAATGCTAACAACACACTACTCTCAGAAAAGAATTAAGAATGCTGAATACACTACAACCTCCCCCATTTTTTCTTTAAACACTGAGGACAAGAGGGGCAACGCAGAAGTCAGCATAATATCAAAGAAAGCAGTAAACACGAGAAAGTCTATCATTGTTGGAAATTGGCTATAATAACTGGATTATTTGGAGTAGAAACACTAGCATCATTGTAACTGGTCTACTAACTCACTAAGGTTTTAATAAAACTAATACTAAATTCTTGGATTTGAATGTAAATGGTATTTATTCATCTCACCTAAATTTCATGTGATAGGGTACTTTGCGTTTGAAGCTTTCTTTTTAAAATGTGTAAGGCAATATCTGCAATCTAATATAGAAAGAACTTTATGACCTTAAAAGCTTGGATAATAGAGATGAGATGAAAGTAGTACAAAATGCAAGGTCCCAGGAACATCTGTGGTAAGGCAGAAAATTGCCAGCTGAAAATGACTGGAAAGTAAAGAAAGGTAATCATTTTAAAGTATCATAGCATGATATATATATACCCTATACATCATACAACGTTAAAAAGGAAAACCCTATGACAAATTGAAGATGTACTTCCGGTAAATAGAGTTCTTAGGCCATTTCACAATATGGCAAGACTGTTTGAGAACGTTACACTCTCTGGTCACATGTATAAAATAAAGATAAACTGAAACTGGAAATGAAGAGGACTACTAAAAGAGTCTATTTATGAGAGAAGATCATAAAACAGTGACTTTGTTGAACAAAATGAAGACTGAGATGAATTGTTTATAAATAGTTGTGGAGTAAAGTTGTGGAGAAAAAGCTTGTGGAGAAAAAGTTGTGGAGAAAAAGCTATTTTTGCTTAAGAAAAATGGTGGTGCAAGAAGGAAGTGTTATAAAACGGGCATGCATACATTCAGATTTGAAATTAGGAGCTTTAGATATGTAAGGTTCTCTGAAAGACCTTTGGTAAAGACAAGAAAGACAAAAAATGGTTGTTTCAATATGAAATATACAAAATGATGCTTGCAATTGCAGGGAACTGACTTGATTACCAAGAATTTCCTCCTCACACATATACATTTTTTAATACTACCAACCGTTCCATTTTGTCCTACAAATATATTCAATATTTTTCTTATTTATTTCTACAAGACAATTTTAAGATGCAAAAGAGCCTGTAATACCTAGTTTGCAGACAATAGGATATGCATTATGCAAACTTGGCAACATTCAAAATACTTCATACATATATGAAAAACAACACTATTTTCTATGTGATTTGACTTAATATTAACTTAAAATAACAGAGAGATGAAGAAAACCTCTTCTACGTTTCCCACCTTATCACCTACTTATTAATATGATAATGGAATTGGCCTGATTTCTTAAAGAATCTTAAAATATTTACTGCAAAGCAGTCCATATAGATTGCATTCTATCGATATGCAAATGGCATTCATGGCATTCCAACATCTCAATTAAGCCTGTGTTCAAGCCCATGGAAAAGTCCCTCACTGAAAAATATAGATCCTTTGTGAAGCTTAAATATGTAATATCTTTGCATAAACGCATACATTTTTTGTATCCTGACTCTGTGTCCTGGTTTCAGCTGGAATAGAGTTCTTTTTCTTCTTAGTAGCTGGTATGATGCTGTGTGGGAGGGGATAGAACCAAACGGGGTTGAAGTTCCAAAACACTGGAAGTGCCTGCTCATATCTTCCCACACTTCCCACACTCAGTGACACTATCCTGCCTTGGGGAAGATCTCTGGAAGATGTTCTTCAATATTTGTTTGACCTTAAACAAAACCTGAATCCCATTCAGGAGACATAGCAATAGGAACATTCTGGTTTGAACACCCAAAGGTTACTCAAAATTCTCAAGACCTATTGTAACTATCCTGGAGGGGAAGGGGAAAGGAAAGGAGAAAAGAAAGGTGGAGAACAAACAAATAAATAAATAAATAAAATGGCAGATTGAGTTAAAGACAGTTTAATAGGGCAGAAAAGGAAGGGAAAATAATGATAATAATTATGACAAAGGAATATACAAAACAAACGATGTACAATGCAATTTCTTATCACCTGCTGGCCCATGCCCAACTAGACATTGAACAGTGGTTGCCTGCCACACCCCACCCAGCTCCCCTGGTTTTATGGTTCAACATGGCAGCATATGGTATGGAATATCCCCTTGGCCAGTTTGTGTCATCTGTCCTGGTTCCATCCCCTCCCATTTTCTCGTGCACCCCCAGCTTTCTCACTGCCAGGGAGGTACAAGGGGGTCAAAAGTGTTTGGTTCTGTGTAAGCAATGAAAAAATCAGTGTGTTATCAGTATTATTCACATCCCAAGTCTGAAACATAGCACCATACCAGCTACTAGGGAGAAAAATAACTATCTCAGCTGAAACCAGGACACTCTGAAAGAATAATAGTATTTGTTACTATTGCCACATTATATGTCTACTTTAAGCGATACTTCAATATTCATCTATCCTAATTAATGACTGCTTTCCCAAGAGCTTCAAAATATAGTACTATTAGAAAAGTCAAGACACATCTCTTAAATTCTGTCAGAATTACAATCAGGAATATAGAAATGACATTGATTCAGTCCTAGAAAGACCCTTTATATTCACATTATTATGATTTTAATTTTATTAAATCTTGGATAATACCTTGATATTGATAACAAGTGGAAAATTTCTGTTCACTATAACAGGATTTCTCCCTAACATACATCTTCATACATCTCAAATTCCACAGAATATCTTATGCCAAGGTCTATGAAGCTTAAGTCATAAGTTTGTTATAGAGATGCAATTCATGTTTGTTTTTATATTATGACTGTGTATCTGGGTTTCTGTGTGCAAATCAAGTGCTTTTATCCCACTTTTTAGGTAGTCCCAAGGAACTATGCAGTTAATCTCTGTGTAAATGAGGCAATGGATAGACTTGAGACAACAGATCAACTTCAGACATGATGACTGGCAATTCCTACCACCTTTACAACAAAACATTTGGTTAATGTTCCAGGAGCTATCCAGGTGGAAATTTCAGACAGCCCTGAAAACTCCCCTCAGGCAGCTCTTACAATGCTTAGACTAAGTGGTGATAGTATTTTGATCTTTCTATGTGTTAACTATTATTCCGGATAGAGAATCTGTTCCCAAGTGTTCCCCAGGTCAGTTCCCAACGTAGAATTAATCAAACTAACTGTAGATAATTTTAAAGAGACAATAGAAATTGTTTCTGCAGATGCAGCAGTGGTTATGGAGGACAGCTTTTTGTACATAGATAGGCACTGTGATTCTTAGCACATTTTTTAAAATAATAGAAATTTCTCATGCATATCATGAAGCAGCCATGTAGGACCATGAGCCATCTGGATTAGAAGTATTTGGCAAAGTTTATCATCGGTCATGTGAATCATGCAACAGAGACTCTAGTAACTATCCAGACAGCTACTGATTGTCCTGTTCAAGATGTTTGATTCCCTGTGCAAGCACTGGGAAACACCCCAATATATTGGTTTGTTTGTTTGTTTTTAACACTCTTTCCATGAGTCTTTCTGCTGTAACTTAGTGTAGAATATATTATATTTCCTTGTATATGTTTACATTTATAGACATTGATTGCATTTAAGGAAGATCTGTGGAGATTTTTTTGGTGAGATATAAAGTCACTGGATAATTAGAGAAACAAAAGAATAAATGCAAATGGATTAGTTAGAAATACAACTGAATGTATATTGTTATAACAATTGTATACTGTTATAGTGGAGATGGGAATAAAAATATCAATTTGGAGTGAAAACCTACCTTATTTTCTTTTATAAGGTATTTTAAAGATACTTTGTGATTTTGTCACTGGATTAGAATTTACATAATCAATCTGATTAGAGAAGGAAATTCAGACTTCAGAACACCTGATACAGATATACTGAGCATGATATTATTGTGTACCAAATACTCACCTGAAGGTTAAGTTTAATAAGTGTCAGTTGCATATATATATGTATACGTTTTTTTTTTTTTTTTAACTCCAATGCGATGCACAAATGTCCAGCATTGTCAGGTAATGTTATATTTGTCACTTCTTTGTTGAGTTCTAAGCTTGCCCAGGGTTCTCAGAATTGCTGACGTACTTTTTCATTATGAATATTTATGAGACTACACGTTTTCACAGGTAACTATGGCTTGATTTCCTCATGCAGTATGTGTTGTAGTTACATATTAGCTCATTCAATTGCTCTTGGAGCTGAACAGGAAGAATAAAACTTTTACATACAATTTAGTTTACTTTCAAATTAATTTAGGTAAATACTTTTTACAGCATGTTCTCTGTTTTAAACAGTATTCTGACACAAGTCATGTCTATGAATATAATTTCAGTAATACTGTTGGCAGAAGAAGATGCTAAAACATTTTCAGAATGATGAGCAGTTTTTGTGTGAATTATGTTTAAGACAGATGATAGTGTAAACAGGACTCATAGAGCTTCCATTTGCTGTCATTTTCAGCTACACTGTCGTGTTACCATTAACAATGAAGCTTTTCTGAAATCCCATCCTTTTCTTCCAAGTTGTACTTTTTGGCATTTTTATTGGGAAGTAACAATCTTAGTTTTGGTCACATGAATACTCTTGCAAAAGTTTATTTATTATTATTATTATTATTATTATTATTATTATTATTATTATTATTATTATTCCTCTTCATAGTTAGCTACAGTATGAGACACTGGGATAGAACAGTACAGCTTCTTGATAAGAGCAGCTTTGGCAGAAGGGATTGAGAGGATTCCTGTCTTCTGAATAACCTTCAGATTAATAATTAGTTACTCTCAATGGAAATGCAGTCTCATGTCTCTGAATTAAGAATAAAGTGAGACTATATATATATGTGCGTGTGTGTGTGTGTGATAGCTACCATCATGAACACATTGGATGAACAGGTTATCATAGTATCATCACTTTTTCTCTGTTTTCCAGAAATATCAGACACAAATATCTACCCATAGCTTGGTCAAATTCATATATGTCTCAAGGGAGCATAGTTTAAGGTTTAACATTCTGAATTTTCCTTTTTGGATGGTTTTATTAATCACACACTGAATGACTGTGTTATTTTAAGTATTACTTTATTTTACTTTATTTACAGTTTTATTTATTTCCAAAATAAATTTCATTTATTTATTTTATGTTATGTTATTTTATTTTATTTATTATTTTATTTTATTTTATTTTATTTTATTTTATTTTATTTTATTTTATTTTATTTTATTTTATTTTATTTTATTTTATTTTATTTTATTTATTTTCAAAGCTTGAATATTTCTATTTGTCCAGTGATGCAAATCTAACACTGTTTTAAAATACCTGAGAAGACGGTAGCTTTTTAGAAACATATTTGCATTAACCTCTTTTCAAAAATAAATAAATGAATCCAAATAAAAAGCTTTCTAATAAGAATAATTTGCCAGTGATTAAGAATAAAAAGGCTCAATGGACACCAATGACTCAATCTGATAGTCACAATAGCAGAATTTTAATTACATTAATTCAGACATCATTCATCGGCATTTAAAAGTCATACATGTCATGCATTTTATGCTTTAAATTTTCCTACAAATTACTTATACCATGGAAGCAGAAATTTAGTTTCAAGTTGTTTAACCTAACTTTCCACAACCTTGACTTTATGCTTTTCCAAAAACTTTTAAGTCTTCTATCCCAAAAGGCTATGCAATACAAAATGTATGAGAATGAATTAAATAAGCAAGTTAATCCCATTAAGTGAACAAGTCCCATGGAAGTTGCAGGAAAATGCCTGTAGCTAACTACCAAAATAATTAGTTTTAAATATTATTGGATTAAAACAAAACCAAAACAACAAACAAATAAACAAAATCCCCACAATATTATCTTATATGATTAATTGATGTTGAAACTGAATAGCCTGATATATAGATGCAGCCTGGGAGTTCAGCTCTATGGTATCATTTTTGTTTCTTATAGTTGGAGAATTTGTGTTAATGTGTGGTCCAATAATTTGTACAGCCTGCATGACCATGAGGAGCTAAAAAATCCTCAGTCTTTTCATAGACTGTTGTCTATTTCATTTATTTTTGAGAACTACTGAGATAATTTATTTCTCATTAGAGACTTCCCAAACAGGTTTTAGTCTATGACTTTTAATCAGTCCCTTGGCTCTCACTGGAACTGATGGTAGTATGCAGGTGCCTGAACATTGGTAACCAGAGACACATTAAACACCTGCAAATATCCTGACTGCTCTCCAACTTCTACCCTACAAAGACACAAATCTTTTGTTTCTGTAAAAGGTAAATGACTCACACTCTAAGATTTAGCAAATTGAACTAGATGTTTATGTTCAGGCAACTGAATTGCTCTTTGAAAGCCAAAATGCCTTCACCCACTTGAAAATAC
The DNA here is from genome assembly GCF_964034855.1 of Anser brachyrhynchus. NCBI lineage: Eukaryota > Metazoa > Chordata > Aves > Anseriformes > Anatidae > Anser > Anser brachyrhynchus. The sequence continues at coordinate 173,372,788 of NC_137694.1, read as the reverse complement.
CAGCTTCACATTTTAGTGAGGAAAACTTTCCCTCTTAACTACAATATGTAATAAATTCTGAGTTCTGAATTCACAGTGCAATGTTGAATATATATATATATATTTCTAAGAAGTATATGGAAATGATAATCACAGAACCACAGAATGTTAGGGATTGGAAGGGACCTTGAAATATTTTCTAGTCCAATCCCCCTGGCGGAACAGGAAAATAAATACAAAATACAATACATGGAAGATGCTTTAATGCATTCTCATGCATTCTACAAAGCTGGTTGATTACCCAAACATTTCTGTAGAGTCTGTTAGACTCATGTAAAACAAGCAGTTCAATATCTAAAAGAAAGGGGGATGCATGTACAAATTCACAGAGGACCCAGTGAAACATGTTTCTTTATCCAATGTGGTTATCCTGCATTTAAACCTTTAAATATTTAAATATATATTAATTTCAAACATGCATCTTCTATAGAGCATAACGCTTCTAAAAATGCTATCACAGTTTTTTTCTACTACATTTTTTTTTTTAGCCAGTCAGTTCTGCAATCAGCATTCGTGCCTCCACAGCAACGCAAGTACATACCTACATCCAGATATGCGGTGATTCCCATAGTCAGGTTCTTCCCTAGCCATGTCTTATGAATATTAGGTTATTTATCCCAGCTTCCTTCTAAATGTTTCTCCTTTCCTTGCTTACTGTTTTTCTTTCTGCTCCCGTTGTTGTTGTTGTTAATAGGAAATGTAACTTTATTGGCAGAGAAGAAGCATTAGTGAACTGCAACAAATCTATCAGTCTGGGCTATCAGAGGAGAAGGATTTCAAGACATGCTGTGGCACATTTTTCCTCCAGAGATCAGAGAATTGTTTTAATTTTTAATGAAGAGCTTCATCTCTTTAGAAATCATTCTCTTCGTTGCTTAATTTTCCTGACTCTCTAGCCATATCTTAAAACAAATGAAAGATACAGACCCTTCCTTAACCTCTCAGTTTATATTAGCTGTAAGGATTTGTAATGGCTCTATATTTAGGGGTTGATATGTTGTATTAGATGAAAATTTACGGTGGTTAAAGACTACCACATTAAATTTTTTCATGACATTTTGTGGAATACCAGTGTTTACATTTTTTGTAATTTTCAGACCTGAGCCAACTAAAGGAGTGTGAATGTCTAAAGAGAGTTTACATTTTAAAATAAAAATCCTGGATTCAAAATAAGTCCATCCTCAAATCAAGTTACATTTGAATCTCTATACCTGAGCAGTAGCCTTTAATATACTAACTTCTCAGCTTTCAATTTCCTTTGGTATTTTCAAGGTTAGAGGATAAGAGAAAAAATGCAGTTCTGTACACAATTCTGAGAACTGAACACCACATACTGCGTTTGAATAACAGATGATTTCCTTTGCAGGACATAACTGCTAAACCCTTCGCTTCCTCCCAGCCCTCTGGCATTCCAGCTGAGATAATCAGTAGAAAGGACTTGGCATCAAATGCAAATGTGAAACAGGATGGTGTGAAGCTGCTTACCAAGCTGTTAGAAGCAGAGAGAGAGTTAAAAAAAAAAAAAAAAAAAAAAAAAAGATCTGTACCAGATAAAAACTTTAATCCTATCTGCAATGATATAAAGGAAGAAAAAGGCAGATGTTAAGATGATAATCTTGGTGATCTGGAAATCTGGCAGTCAGTTTAGAAATTGTAAATTAAATTAAGTACAGGAGAAAACTGCATCTTTCAAAACAGAACAGGAGAAACTCCAATAGAAAAAGCATCATTAGAATTTGGATACATTCACTCTGCAGGCAGCTTTTCCTTTCTGCTGAGGTCTGTCTTGCTTTAAATTATCCATTGTATCCATTCCTCACGTCTGTTAAAAGTCACCTGCAGCTCTGTAGAATTTGCAGTCTTGTGGAGATAATAGCAAGGAAAAAAAACGAGCTGTTTGGAAATGATGAAGGAAAGAGAATAAGCTCCCCAAGTATAGGACAGAATTGTTCAGTTATACAATATATTAGTTAAAAATGTGTTCAGGGAAGAAATGCAGATGGTGGCCTACTGCTTCAGCACAGCAGAGTTTGTCAGCTGAACATTTTTGAGTTGTTCTGCTTTGGACTTACAACAATAACTACCAGTGAAGCACAGATGGTGTTCAGGAGGCAGAAGTGTAGTAGTCCACTTATGTGAAAAAAAGTGATTATGCAGGGAATATTATATATATATATATATATATATATATAAAGTTAAAAAAAAAATCAGTTAAAAGAAATGTAAAAGTCAGTCCAGATAAAATTTTGAATTCTGTCATGAAGCAGTCCTTATATATACAGAAATTAATGCATTGTCAACTGTTCCAACTGTTCTGACCTGGGGCTTGGGTTGGAAGAGACCTTAAAGATCATCTAGATGCAACCCCTCTGCCCCTCTGCCATGGGAAGGGATGCCACCCACTAGATCAGGTTTGCCAGGGCCTCATCCAACATGGTCTTGAACATCTCCACGAATGGGGCATATACAACCTCTCTGGGCAACCTGTTCCAGTGCCTCACCGCTCTCTAAGTAAAGAATTTTCTCCTTACCTGTAATCTAAATCTCCCCTCTTTTAGTTTAAAATTATTCACCCTTGTCCTGTCATTGTCTGCCCAAGAAGAACGTAGCTCTCCATCTTTTTTTATAAGCCCCCATTAAGTACTGAATAGATGCAGTAAGGTCTCTGTGGAGCCTCTCCTTCTTCAGGCTGAACAGCCCCAGCTCTCTCAGCCTTTCTGCATAGGAGAGGTCTGATAAGCCTTCTGATCAACTTTGTGACCCTCTTCTGGACCCATTCTAACAGGTCAACAGTACTCCAGATGAGGCCTCAAGGGTAGAGTAGAGGGGCACAATCACCTCCCTTGGCCTGCTGGCCATTCTCTTTTGATGCAGCCTATGAAGCAGTTCACCTTCTGGGCTGCAAGTGCATGCTGCTGGCTCTTGTGGGGCTTTTTTCCACTAGAACTCCCAAGTCTTTCTCTGCAGGGATGTTTTCAATGAATTTTTCTCCCAGTCTGTACTCCTGTCCGGGATTGCTTCACACGGGCCCACTTCTCAAGCCTGTCCAGGTCCCTTTGGATGGCATCCCTTCCTTCTGTTGTACTGACTGCACCACTCAGCTTGGTGTCATCTGTAATCTTGCAGGATGTTGCACCTCGATCAAGGGTGCGCTCAATCCCACTGTCCATTCCATTAACAAAGATACTAAACAGTAACAGTCCCAGGACAGACCCCTGAGGGACACCACTCATTACCAGCCTCCACGTGGACATAGAGCCATTGACCACCACTCTCTGAGTATGACCTTCAAGAAATTTCCTTATTCACTGAATGGTCCACCCATCAAATCCATCTCTCTCAAATTTGAAGATCAGGATGTGAGACTGTATCAAATGCCTTACAGAAGTCCAGGTAGATGATATTGGTCGGTCTTCCCTTGTCAACTGATGCAGTCACTCCATCGTAGAAGGCCACCAGATTGATCAGGCATGATTTGCCCTTGGTGAAGACATGCTGGCTGTCCCGGATCACCTCCTTGCCCTGCATGTGCCTTAACGTTGCCTCCAGGATGATTCATTCCATGCTCTTGCAAGGCACAGAGGTGAGGCTCACCAATTAACTGTTAACAACTGTTAATTTTCAGAAGTCACAGGAAAACATCTGGAGTTATAGGAACAATTGTGATTTTAAATCATATTTATCATAACTTAAATCATATAAGGTCATTGTGAGTTAAATTATATATATATATATATACAGGTATACATATATATACACATATGCATGTGTGTTTATTTTGCTGGTCAGAGATCATTTTATTGCTATTCTACTGAGTCTAAATAAATGTGTTAAAAGGACACTTTGTTAAAAGGACATCATATAACCTAAGACTTGTTATTTTGTGGCTAGTTTTGGCATATACCACATATAGAGGGAGAGAGAGAGAGAGAGCATAAAGGAACATATTTATAGTGATATTTTTTATTTATTTTATTTCTGAATAGAAACTAGAGGTAGATTTGTATTTTATATTATAAACAATTACAGTAAATAAAATTCAGATAAATATAGAAATGTCTCAGAGGAGAGACTGAAAAACTTAGCCCTGACATTCTAACTTAGCCCTGTGGGATATGTAATTTTTATCGCTGACTTTCTTTGAAGTTCTAGAAGAATGACAGTATATCCAAGTTAAACCTACATCTTTCCATCACACTTGAAGGCTTTAAGGATTCCTAAAATGTAACCGTAAACATATTTACATGCTCACTGCTGTCACTATCAAGTTAGTGAAGTATTCAGAAAAATAACCTTACTTTTATTTTAGTGTTTTTGTTTCATTTTCAGAGAAAGTTGAAAAATAAGAAAAACAATTTGCCAAACATTCTTCATCAGAACACTTCTACATGTTTTGAATTCCATTAAAGTCACTTTTAGCCTTCAACCATGTAAAATTAAATCCAAACAAAAGCAAAGGTCAGTTCAGAATCTCCAAACATAATGAAGAAAAAAAAAAAAGTCATGAAAGGGAAAGCTGGTTTCAGTGATTTGGATTCTTTTAACTAAAGGATTTGCAGTTTCTGTTGCATTAAGTGTAGCAGACTCAAAATATTTGCTAGTCCCTCTACTTCTTTATTTCTTATGGGAGCAGGAGAGAAAAATTTATTTCTGAGAAATAGAATGCCATTAACAATAATAAGGATGATTGATTTAGAAAACACAAAAGTGGAAAGATCTTCACTACTTAAGTCACAGATATCTATAGAATTCTTTAAATACTTGTGTTTGATTAATGACAAAGAAAGGTTGGTGAAGTTAAATATTATGGCACTCCTAAATAATAAATATTTAAAAATATCTTATATATAATATATATTAAAAAATGGACTGTGATCTGATGCTAAAATACCTTTATCTGGCAATAGCAGGATAAGGAACTTTCACCTACCCACATCCTAGGTGATCTCTCTGTCTCAATAGTATAGTACTATGTCATTGAGACATACTAGGGGTATGTCTCAATACCCCTCCTTCCAACAAGAACTTCACAATTTCTCTCTAATGGAGTCATTCTTTGAGCACTGTGTCAACTTCCATTGTATCAGCACAATGGCAAGAAAGTGCTTTATTTTAGGAGGCCAAGTTATCTAGGGACGATGTGGAGTATAGAAAATCTTAATCCTGAGTGGTGTCAATTGGGAAAGCCCTTCCTGGCCATTTAAAGATGCCGTAATATTTTCAATTAAGAAAATATATACTGTTGATAACTGTCAGCATACTCTTATGGCTAGCCCCTTTGAAGTCAGTGATACGGATCACAGAAGTAAAGATGAAGAAGTATAGAAAAGGAATTTTGTCTTTAGTATTACACAATGCATGAGATAATAAAACAGCTTTTAGTTGATTATATCTGAGTTTTAGTAACTATTGCTAGTCTTTGTATTACTGTCACAATGGATAAAATAAAAGTATAACACAATAGTTTTATAAGAAATATAGGAAATAAAGTAACAAATAATAATAATACAACCTGCAAAAGACTGCACTTTCTTGTTTTGTTTTGTTTTGTTTTGTTTTGTTTTGTTTTGTTTTGTTACTGAAAAGCAGTTCTGAGACCCAGAGTTAAACTTTTACCTGACTCCAAGGAAGTTGCACCTTCTTCCTCAAGTTTCATTGCTACCACAAGATTTACTTCTGAAACTGTTCTACGATTATCTCTGACAGAAACAACTCCCACCCTGGCTGCAGAGAAAAGAGATTTTGTCTGATATGAGTTATCCTGAAAGTAAAGCTAGATGGTGCTAGAGCATATTAATATATTACTACAAGTTTACTGCTGCTTGATTATTTGGACTACATCCTGTTGGTCAGGCCAAAGAATAAATGGAGTTGCTTGAGTATGGTTTGTGCTTGATAACTGGCCACGTGGAAAGATGGAGCAGTTTCCTATTAGAAAGGTAGCTTTGTTAAATTCAAAATATTTAGTAGGAACATCATGCTATTTTTTCCTTAAAAACTAAAGAAACACAAACAACAACAAAAAAATCTACAAAGGTTTTGATTTTACTACTCTAATTTCAATATCATAGTTTCATTTTGATCATTCTAAAATCTTTCACTTGAATTAAGCTCAACATGACAGTTACACAATGAAAAATGCAATTTTAATGGTGTTCTCAAATGTGTATGTACATGTATACAAGAAATATTATTGAAGTACAACACGATGCTTTTAATTCATTATTATAATAGATTTCCATTTTATATATATATTTTTTTTATTATATAGAATGAAAAAAAATATTGGAATTTTTAGTGCAACAAAAATTACACTAAATTGCATAGTTCTATTTTATAACTTTAAGTATTACAGATTTTTTACTTCAGAGGCTTTTCCACTGCAGGGTTCAGTTCCAATGCAGTGCTGATTAGGAGGGAGGTATGAACACTGTTGAAGCATAGTAGATTGCCTGTTATATGATGTAGAGTACATATCACACAGTCAGTGTTAATGAGGACAGAGGAAGTTAATGTTCCTTTTAGATTCCACTATTGGCTCTTCCCCCTCACCTGCCAGTAATTGCATTCCTCATTTATGACATAGATCCATAATTAGAACAGCCTTCTTTAGAAACTTTTACCTAATTCTTTCCTTGTAAACAAAGGATCAGCATATCTATCTAAGCAATAAGAGATACAACCTGTTTATATATGCAACAGTATCCAAAATATATTGAAATACCCAAAATTATATATTGAAATACCCAATGTTAGTGGGGCTCTTAGTAGCTTTGACTGAAGGCATACAGTAACAGACAGGAAATAAAAGACAAACAAACAAACAAACAAGCAACAACAAAGTCACTCTAGAATTTTTATGACTTACACCCTTACAACGTTACATATATCCACATATTTCATATTTTCATATATATAATTGCACATTTATTTTCTACATTCTGATTAATTAAATGCATGCAAAACAAATAAAAAAGAATGAGTTCTCATCAGTATGATCAAGGGCACAGAATACAGCTGGCCCTTTGCAAGGCTGTGGCAAATATCTGCAGAAACCAGAGACAAAACATCATATTTTCCTTTGGAACGTGGGGTTCTGGTCTTTAAGAGCAGAACAGGATGAGGCAGGCTGCAGCTTACAGCAGGCACTTATTATAATGTAACATCTTAATAGAAATAATTTAATTATTCAATACAAGCTGTCCTCGCCTTACTGAAAGATTAATGTCCAATGTCATTCGTCGACAGATTTTAAGAACAAAGACAAACTTCCATAGTATTTCCAGATACCTTAACGGAATATATACATCCAGAAAGGACAAACAGTCTAAAAATCTAACAGGAGTATAGATTTTTTTTTTTTCCCTTTAGGGAAATAAATAAATACATAAATTAGTTTATAGCACTAGTTTTAATCACATCTCATCTTAAATCCCTTAATAACATCCTCCTCTCACTTCTGAGCAGTCCTGATTTTTAGAACGTCAAGCATAATGTATACTCACAAAAATAATGAAATTATTTAAAATCTCTCTTTTACACTAAAGTGCAAAAGCCAACAGGAAATATTAAAATTTACTATACATGAAAATAGGAGCAAGGATTTCTGCAGCTTGTCATGTTCCCTGACTAGCATATCTAGTGTAAACACAACAATAGGGAAGCACAACAGAATTTTGTCACTGAATGTAGTTCAGTCCATGCAATTCAATAAAGCTAAAGAACAAACAGAAAAAAAGTAAAACTATGATGGATTCTCAAAAAAACATATCAACAGAAAAGTTATATCAGAGGTCCACTTCACTCGCTGTCCTTTGTTCTTCAGTAGCCAGAGGTTGCATGTAGAAAAAGTATAAGAAAAGATGTTATATATGTTCTTGGTTTTCCTTCTAGTGATCAGTGGATCAAAGACATCCAAAGGCACAGATTTTTTTTTTTGTTTGGTTGTTTTTTGTTAATGGCTCTTAATTGTTTGTCCCCCAACACTACATGGTTTTGTATTTGCTTTTTTACTCCATATTAACTTTTGGTTTCCACAACGTTCTTAGCAATGAGTTCCATGACTTAACTTTGCTTTGTATATATTTGTCCTTCTATTTGTTTGAACTTCAGAAATTTCCTTTGTCATTTATTTTTTTCTCTTGTGAGAAACTGTGAATATTCACTTTTTATGCCTTTTTTTTTTTTTCACTAATAACTTTATTGACTTTATGGTAAGACAGGATCTCAGGATCTTCTCCCACACTCATTTCTGTAACTCCTTCAGTTCTACCTTTTTGAAATGGAGTCACTAAAGCTAATTGTAGTTTCCTTTATGTGGCTGCATCAACTAGTGCGTATGTGATATACTAGTTTCTTTCCTTATTTCTTTGCTAATAACTTGTAACAGTACATTTGCTTTTCAGTTCCTTTGTTATAAACTTAAGATTTAATTCCTGAGTGACAATGACTGCCTAGGAGCTACTTGTTTTTTATTATTTCTACTTCACCTACGTAGAAATTAATCTGCCATTTTATTGACAAAGTACTGTATTGCAAGGTTCTTCTGCATATTTTTTTTTCAGACTGTACTGTTCTTAACTCTGTGAATAATTTTAGCAGTAAAGTTTGTCACCAACAAGGTCATTTTTACATTCCTTGCATATCCAGTGTAAAAACTGATCATCAGTTCCTACATTTGACACCTATTTAAAATTAGTTATTTATTTATGAGAGAACTCACCTCAGATGATTCAGTAAGTTATTTTGGAAAGGCACAAGATACATAAGTATAAGACAAAATATCTTAAGAATCCAATTAATACAAAGATGATCACTAAAATCTTGCAACAAGCTGGTATTTCAGCTGTCAGTGTAGGAAGTGTAGAAGTGAATGTGCATATGTTCAGCATTTTGGCAAAGTCAGTTTGCCATAAATTTAGTAGTTTTGGCATAAAATAGAAATAAATGACAAAATGAAACAGTTCATGATAGTTTTATTACCAAATACTATTTCCTTATCAACATTTAAATGAGAATACTGACTACACAAGAAAGACAGATAGCCAACTTCTGATTTGAAAATTATTTTATCTTCTTACTAGAGGGAATATTTGGAAAGAGTAAAAAAAAAATGGTTTTATATCCTGCACACTTACTCTGACAAAGGATATTAAAATATAAAAAAAATAGTAAAACAAAAATAAAATAAAATAAAATAAAATAAAAATAAAACAAACATTTGCCAGAATTAATCTCATATAAAATTGTGTTTAATTGCAGTACGTATTATCTGAGCCTTGCTACTTCTAACATCTTGCCCCAGTACCTGGAAAAAAAAAAAAAAAAAAAGATGATTCAGATCTTTGATAAAACAATGACTTTAACAGACTGAATTTTTACACTCTACTTAAAGGCAATTTATTAGTAGAGTTCTTTAGGGGTCTATCTGGGGTCCCATGCACTGATGCACTGTTTAATATCTTTATCAATGACCTGGAGGAGGAGGAGAGACTACACCCTAACTGAGTTTGTGGACAACTCTAAACTCTTTGTGTGTGTCCACATATGTGTGTGTGCAGTCAATGTGTTTGAGGATATGGCTGCCATCCAGAGTAACCTAAACAGGTCAGTGGAATGAGTTGACAGGAACCACTTGCCGAGGAGACCGGCTCCGGGGCAGACGCGTGCTGCAGCGGAGCGCGGGATCGGGACAGGCAGGGCTATTTTTCAGGCATCGAGCCTACATGAGGGAGCCGCCAGGCACCGGCAGCCCTCGTGACGGAGGCTGACGAGGCGTAGGCGGAGCCAGCAGCGACAGCGACAGCTCCTCCTCCCGGCCGTTCAAAGGCAGCCCTTAGGGAGCGCGAGCGACCAGGAGCGCGGCGACCAGGGCCAGCAAACAGGGAGTGACACGGGGGGAGTGACGCGGCAGTTAGCGAGGCAGTGAGTGCGGGCAGGGCGGGCAGGAAGGGCGGAGCGCTCACACCCGCCCATAGGGACAACTCCTCCAACGGCACTCTCCCGTCAGCTGGGCGGCAATGGTCTCCACCAGGCACGGTGCTTTCTCTAGGAAGTCAGTACACACCCAGACCGACTGCCCGCCCAAACATGCGGCAGTTCAGGTCTCCGGATGCGGGGAGTGTCTGCGCCTCTTGCTGCCATCGGCGGGAGGCAGAGAGACTGCTTGCGTGAGGTGCGAGCAGGTGGACGACCTGGTCCGCATGGTGGCGGAGCTCAAGGAGGAGGTGCAGAGGTTGAGGGATATCAGGGAGTGCGCGTGGGAGATAGACTGGTGGAGCGACTCCCTGCAGGACCGGAGGGAGAGGGACCAGGGTGAGACGCTCCAAAGGGGGGTGGACCCCCTGCCCTGTCGCCATCGGGCAGAGGGAGGGGACCTGCGAGTTGAGGAGGAATGGAGACAGGTCCCTGCTCGACCTCGCAGGAGATGCCCTCCCCTTCCGGTGCCGCCTTCCCAGGTGCCCTTGAACAATAGGTTTGAGGCCCTGGAGCTGGAGAGACCGGTGGGTGAGGATGAGGTAGGAAGCCTACCCAGGAGGATGCCTGAGGTGAGGAAGTTGACTCCACGCCTCAGGACTGCCTCCACCAAGAAAGAAAGAAGGGTGATTGTTGTGGGCGACTCCCTCCTCAGGGGAACGGAGGGCCCTATTTGTCGGCCTGACCCCACACATAGGGAAGTCTGCTGCCTCCCTGGGGCCAGGGTCAGAGACATTATCAGGAAGCTTCCAAACCTGGTTCGCCCCTCTGACTATTACCCGCTTTTGATAGTCCAGGCTGGCAGTGATGATGTTGAAAAGAGAAGCCTCAAGGCTATCAAACAGGACTATAGGGGGCTGGGACGATTGGTGGAGGGAGCGGGAGTGCAGGTGGTGTTTTCGTCCATCCCTACGGGGGAAGGGAGAGGCACGGAGAGGACATGGAAAGCTCGCGTGGTTAATAGGTGGCTCAGAGGCTGGTGCCAGCACAGAAATTTTGGTTTTTTTCACCATGGGGAGCTTTACTCGGCACCCGGCCTGATGGCCCCAGACGGGTCCCTATCTCCAAGGGGAAAACGGATCCTAGGCCAGGAGCTGGCGGGACTCATAGAGAGCGCTTTAAACTAGGTAAGAACGGGGACGGGGCTCAAACAAGGCTTGTTGGAGCTGTGCCGGGGGAAACTGGCTAGGCCGGGGAAGAAGGCGATGGCCCAGCTGAAGTGCATCTACACTAATGCACGCAGCATGGGTAACAAACAGGAGGAGCTGGAAGCCATCGTGCAGCAGGCAGGCTACGACTTGGTTGCCATCACGGAGACGTGGTGGGACCACTCCCACGACTGGAGTGCTGCAATGCCTGGCTATCGGCTCTTCAGGAGGGACAGGCAGCACAGAAGGGGTGGTGGCGTGGCTCTCTACATTAGAGAATTTTTTGATGTTGATGTTGTGGAACTCCAGGCTGGGAATGATAAGGTTGAATCCCTGTGGGTTAGGATCCGTGGGAAGGCCGGCAAGGCTAGCTTCCTGGTCGGGGTCTGTTATAGACCGCCGAACCAGGATGAGGAGACGGATGAGGAGTTTTATAGGCAACTGACAGAAGTTGCAAAATCGTCGGCGCTTGTCCTCGTGGGGGACTTCAACTTCCCGGACATATCCTGGAAACACAACACGGCACAGAGAAAGCAGTCTAGGAGGTTTCTGGAGAGCGTGGGAGATAGCTTCCTGATGCAGCTGGTCAGCGAACCTACCAGGGGTGGTGCCCCGCTAGACCTTCTCTTCACAAACAGAGAAGGACTGGTGGGAGATGTGGTGGTCGGAAACTGTCTTGGGCAGAGTGACCACGAAATGGTAGAGTTCTCTATTCTTGGCGAGGCCAGGAAGGGGACCAGTAAAACTGCTGTATTGGACTTCCGGAGGGCTGGCTTTGAGCTGTTCAGGACGCTGGTTGGCCGAGTCCCTTGGGAGGTGGTTCTGAAGGGCAGAGGAGTCCAGGAAGGCTGGGCGCTCCTCAAGAAGGAAATCGTGATGGCACAGGAGCGGTCCGTCCCCACGTGCCCAAAGACGAGCCGGCGTGGAAGAAGACCGGCCTGGCTGAACAGAGAGTTGCGGCTTGTGCTTAGCAGAAAAAAGAGGGTTTATAATCTTTGGAAAAAAGGGCGGGCCACTGAGGAGGACTACAAGGATGTAGCGAGGCTGTGCAGGGAGAAAATTAGAAAGGCCAAAGCTCATCTGGAGCTCAACCTGGCTACTGCCGTTAAAGACAACAAAAAATCCTTTTACAAATATATCAACGCGAAACGGAGGACTAAGGAGAATCTCCATCCTTTACTGGATGCGAGGGGAAACCTAGTTACTAAGGATGAGGAAAAGGCTGAGGTGCTTAATGCCGCCTTTGCCTCGGTCTTTAGCGGCAATACCGGTTGTTCTCTGGATACCCAGTGCCTTGAGCTGGTGGAAGGGGATGGGGAGCAGGATGTGGCCTTCGCTATCCATGAGGAAATGGTTGGCGACCTGCTACGGAGCTTGGATGTGCGCAAGTCGATGGGGCCGGATGGGATGCACCCGAGGGTACTGAAAGAACTGGCGGAGGAGCTGGCCGAGCCGCTTTCCATCATTTATCGGCAGTCCTGGCTATCGGGGGAGGTCCCAGTTGACTGGCGGCTAGCCAATGTGACGCCCGTCTATAAGAAGGGCCGCAGGGCAGACCCGGGGAACTATAGGCCTGTCAGTTTGACCTCAGTGCCAGGAAAGCTCATGGAGCAGATTATCTTGAGGGTCATCACGCGGCACTTGCAGGGCAAGCAGGCGATCAGGCCCAGTCAGCATGGGTTTATGAAAGGCAGGTCCTGCTTGACGAACCTGATCTCCTTCTATGACCAAGTGACGCGCTTGGTGGATGAGGGAAAGGCTGTGGATGTGGTTTACCTTGACCTCAGTAAGGCTTTTGACACCGTTCCCCACAACATTCTCCTCAAGAAACTGGCTGCTCGGGGCTTGGACTGGCGTACGCTTCGCTGGGTTAGAAACTGGCTGGATGGCCGGGCCCAGAGAGTTGTGGTGAATGGAGTCAAATCTGGTTGGAGGCTGGTCACTAGTGGTGTCCCCCAGGGCTCGGTACTGGGGCCGGTCCTCTTTAATATCTTTATCGATGATCTGGATGAGGGCGTCCAGTGCATCCTCAGTAAGTTTGCAGATGACACCAAGCTAAGTGCGTGTGTCGATCTGCTCGAGGGCAGGAAGGCTCTGCAGGAGGATCTGGATAGGCTGGAGCGATGGGCTGAGGTCAACTGTATGAAGTTCAACAAGGTCAAGTGCCGGGTCCTGCACATGGGGCGCAACAACCCCAAGCAGAGCTACAGGCTGGGAGATGAGTGGCTGGAAAGCTGCCTGGCCGAGAGGGACCTGGGAGTATTGGTTGATAGTCGGCTGAATATGAGCCAGCAGTGTGCCCAGGTGGCCAAGAAGGCCAACAGCATCCTGGCCTGTATAAGAAGCAGTGTGGCCAGCAGGTCTAGGGAAGTGTTTGTGCCCCTGTACTCGGCTCTGGTGAGGCCGCACCTCGAGTACTGTGTTCAGTTTTTGGCCCCTCGCTACAGGAAGGACATGGACGTGCTCGAGCGAGTCCAGAGAAGGGCGACCAAGCTGGTGAGGGGTCTGGAGAACAAGTCTTACGAGGAGCGGCTGAGGGAGCTGGGCTTGTTCAGCCTGGAGAAGAGGAGGCTCAGGGGCGACCTTATCGCTCTCTACAGTTACCTTAAAGGAGGCTGTAAAGAGGTGGGGGTTGGTCTGTTCTCCTACGTGCCTGGTGACAGGACGAGGGGGAATGGGCGAAAGTTGCGACAGGGGAGTTTTAGGTTGGATGTTAGGAAGTACTTCTTTACCGAAAGGGTTATTAAGCATTGGAATGGGCTGCCCAGGGAGGTGGTGGAGTCACCATCCCTGGAGGTCTTTAAAAGACGTTTAGATGTAGAGCTTAGCGATATGGTTTAGTGGAGTACTTAGTGTTAGGTCGGAGGTTGGACTCGATGATCTTGAGGTCTCTTCCAACCTAGAAATCTGTGATACTGTGATCTGTGATACATGATAATCAGATGCAAAGTCCTGTACATGCACATACAAGACCCTGTGTACACATGTACATGTGTGCAGAGGGTTGCTACTCTGGTTAGTAGGTTTGCTGGCAAAGGCCTGGATGTCCTTTTGGGGATCCTTGTGCCCTGGTAGCAATGAATCCTAACAGCTTACTAGGCTGCATCAACATAATGAGCAGATAAAGGGTAGTGATTATTCTCCTTCACTCAGGAGTCTGACTAAATCCAGAAAACTACACCCATGTTTAGTTACACAATATAGAAGACATTAATAAACTTGAGGTGGCCCAGCAGAGAGTGGTAAACATTTAAAAGAAATAAAAGAAATTTATGAATTTTAGTAGCTGAATTTCATTATGATATCGAATCCTCCAAGTGGAACAAAACCAGTAGATAGAAATGATAAAATCTGCTGATATGATAATAGAAGGTGTTCTATATCTCACAACTGTACAGGAATGCTGTGAGCACAACTGCTCAATAGACCTGAAACTTAGCATTACCATTCAGCATCATTCCAAATTCACAGCTAGCCTTGGCTACATAGTGTTTTTGGATACACAACAACCTAGCACCATGGCATGCTTTAATGTATGACTGTGGTGTAATGCTGGGTGATAATGAAAATACTTGGCCCAAGTCTGATAATGTCTGTTCAAGAAATTCATCTGAGCAATAAACACTACTGTTTGCCTTCTCAGCTGGTAACTGAAATGACTCACTTACTTGAGGTGCTTGGAAAATATTGTGGGATATTTTGATTTTGGCCTATTAGTGAATGAAAAACAGATCTTGTTTCTGTTAGCACTCTGAATTTAAGGTTTTATGTTAAATTTATATGTTTGTATAAAAGGTAGAAAATGTACCTCAACTAAATGCTACATTTAGATTGATCAGCTGGACATTTCACTTTTAGGAATGCTGCTTCGTTCAGCCTCACAGACACTTTCTTCAGCACTTCTACCAGCATTGTAAGTGACATAAACAGTGACACACCTTCTGGCTGGCTGGAGAAAGCAACTACTTTATTTTTATGTCTTTTTTCCTTGCACAAATAGCAATTATACTGAACACACACACACACACACACTTTGTTTTATACGTATATTATATATGTACATATATAGTTATATAAAATATTATATGCATATATAATACTATATATTTATATAACTTGTTATATTATATATGTATATATAATATTATATTTATATATATACATAAGTGTTTAAAATTCAGAATGGATTAATCAGCTTAGATATTAATATAGGCTTTCCATCAACTCAGTCCACCTGTTTATATTTTAATCCACAGCAAGTTTTACAACATCAGTCTGAAGTCTCTGTCACTTTCTCAGGTTCTCAGATTGAGCTGTAGTAATTTATCTATGTAAAAAATAAATATATAAAATAAATTACAAACTTTAAACATTCCAGCCCTTATAGCTTTGAAGTAGGGGGGAAAACAAATAAAAATAATTTTTGCTTGACTATTTGTTATAGGCCAGTTTCTGTGAATGGAATTATGCAAATTTAAACCATAGAATCATAGAATCATAGAATATCCTGAGTTGGAAGGGACCCTTAAGGATCATCAAGTCCAACTCTTGATACCGCACAGGTCTACCCAAAAGTTCAGACCATGTGACTAAGTGCACAGTCCAATCTCTTCTTAAATTCAGACAGGCTCGGTGCAGTGACCACTTCCCTGGGGAGCCTGTTCCAGTGTGCAACCACCCTCTCTGTGAAGAACCCCCTCCTGATGTCTAGCCTAAATTTCCCCTGCCTCAGCTTAACCCCGTTCCCGCGGGTCCTGTCACTGGTGCTAATGGAGAAAAGGTCTCCTGCCTCTCGACACCCCCTTACGAGGAAGTTGTAGACTGTGATGAGGTCTCCCCTCAGCCTCCTCTTCTCCAGGCTGAACAGGCCCAGTGACCTCAGCCGTTCCTCGTACGTCTTCCCCTCCAGGCCTTTCACCATCTTCGTAGCCCTCCTCTGTACACTCTCCAACAGTTTCATGTCCTTTTTATACTGTGGTGCCCAGAACTGCACACAGTACTCGAGGTGCGGCCGCACCAGCGCAGAGTAGAGCGGGACAATCACCTCCCTTGACCTACTAGCGATGCCGTGCTTGATGCACCCCAGGACACGGTTGGCCCTCCTGGCCGCCAGGGCACACTGCTGGCTCATATTCAACTTGCTGTCTACCACGACCCCCAGATCCTTCTCTTCTAGGCTGCTCTCTAGCGTCTCATCGCCCAGTCTGTACGTGCAGCCAGGGTTTCCCCGTCCCAGGTGCAGGACCCGGCACTTGCCCTTATTGAACTTCATGCGGTTGATGATCGCCCAGCTCTCCAACCTATCCAGATCCCTCTGCAAGGCCTTTCCACCCTCATTCGAGTCCACAACTCCTCCAAGTTTGGTGTCATCAGCAAACTTGCTCAAAATACCTTCTATTCCTACATCCAGATCGTTTATAAAAATATTGAAAAGTACCGGCCCTAAAATGGAGCCTTGAGGGACCCCACTGGTGACCGCCCGCCAGCCTGACGCAGCCCCATTTACCATAACCCTTTGGGCCCTGCCCATTAGCCAATTGCTCACCCATCGTATGATGTTTTTATTTAGCTGTATGGTGGACATTTTGTCCAGTAGGATCCTATGGGAAACCGTGTCAAAAGCCTTGCTGAAGTCCAAAAAAATCACATCAGCTGGTTTCCCTTGGTCCATCATACGGGTGATCTTATCATAAAAGGAAATCAGGTTAGTTAGGCAGGACCTGCCCTTCACAAACCCATGCTGGCTGGGACCAATGACTGCTTTGTCCCCCAGGTGAGCCTCAATAAGTTCGAGAACCATCTTCTCCATGATTTTACCAGGCACTGACGTGAGACTGACAGGCCTGTAATTGCTAGGGTCTTCTTTCTGACCCTTCTTGTAAATCGGCACAACATTTGCCAGCTTCCAGTCTACCGGGACCTCTCCAAATTCCCAGGATCGTTGAAAAATAATTGAGAGAGGTTCCGCGATGACGTCCGCCAGCTCTTTCAGCACCCGGGGATGAATCCCATCCGGACCCATGGACTTGTAGGGATCCAGGTGGAGTAGCAAATCCCGCACACGTTCAGGGTCGGTTGGGAGTTTGTCATCCCCACCGTCCCGGTCCTCTAGCTCAGGGCACCCTGGGTCCCGAAGCCCATCATCGGCATTGAAGACAGAGGCAAAGAAGGCGTTAAGCATCTCTGCTTTGCCTATGTCATTGTCTGTGAGGAGACCTTCCCTATCAAGGAGCGGCCCTATGTATTCTTTAGTTCTCCTTTTTCCATTCACATATCTGAAAAAGCCCTTTTTATTTTCTCTCACAGACACAGCCAGCTTCAACTCTAGGTGTGCTTTGGCCACACGAATTTTCTGCCTACAAACACGAACAGCATCCCTGTATTCTTTCCATGACACCTGGCCCTCCTTCCAGTAGCGAAACACTCTCTGTTTCCGCCTAATCTCCATTAGAATGTTCCTGGTCAGCCACGCCGGCCTCCTGCCCCGCCTGCCTGACTTGCGATATTTAGGAATTGCTTGATCTTGTCTCTGTCCCTTTCAGAAGGGAGCCCCCCATAACAATAGTTTGTTATGAAGCTTATATATTTGGCTTTCCTTTGAGTCTAGTGGGGATGTAATATGCACATCTACTGCTTTTCAGTCATCAGAATAGTTTTATACAAGCCTGCTCTATGCTGGAGTAGAAATAATTATCCATCCATAAAGTTCCTGTTGCATTCATGTGGAAATTGTTGTCCCTCTTCTGACAGGGCCAAACAGGATGAGATTACCACAGAGGGATTTTGCAATGAGGTAGTCAGAAGAACAGAATTATACCAAGCAGTGACTTAACAGCTAAGATTTAATCACTAAGCAGGATGTGTATAGCAGTAAGTGGATAGATTTTATTTCTACCAAACACTCTGTATGTTCTGTAACACATTCATATCAATAAAAGCCTCTTGACCAGTTATGACCAGTACAATGACCCTGGGGGGAACACAACACTCACACTAGCTGAGTGAGCTGTCTGTCAAGACCCTGAGGGCACTACCAGCCTTATTGACTGTGAGTCCTTCTCCTGGGCACCCTTGACTCTGACCAGGACCCAGGACTTCCTTTCAGCTGCCAGGGGCATCAGCCTCTGCCCTAGTGAAGCTTCAGAAGGGCCAGTCTCCAGCCCTGCTCCAGCCTCCTGAAGCCTCTCACAGTCAGGCCCAGCCAGGCCTACCTATGGCCCCATATCCCAGCCTGTCTTCATTCCTAGGAAGGTGCTCAGTGCCTGAAGCTGGGGATGCCCTGGTGCTGCTAGCTGCCCTGCTTCTGGCTGGGGAGGTGGGATGGGCCTTGGCTGCCAGGCCCTGCCCTAATGGACCACAGGGAGGGGCCTGTAGCTCCTGGCCCTGAGACCACAGGGAGGTGCTGGCCCTTGCCACTGCCCCTGCCCAAGCGTTAACAGGCAGTCTGGGTGTTAGACATAGCAGTTCTACCTTGGGCTTAGGCTTCTACTTGGTGTTTGGTTTAACAGATGTGTTCTTCCAAGGAGGTATTGTTTCTATATGTCGTGTTTTCTAATTTAATTGATCAGCATGAGATAGCAATGTCCTCACCTACCTCAGGCTAATCTGTTTGATTTTCTACGTATCTGATGCCAGCTAGTGGCCATTACCTGGGTGAATATCACATTCCGGCATCCTGCTCCAAATGTGTTAAAAGGATATAAAGTTGTTAGTTTCTCTTTGTGTGGTTGTTTCTTTCCGTTGCATACCTAAACTACTAGAGCAGGGCACATGCAGTCCAGAGATCTATTAAGCCTTCCCTGTAATGATCCCCCCCACATCCCCACTCCCACCCCCACCCCGGAAAACATACAAGCATCTAGTAAGTTAAGTGATGGGCAGATGTAGCCAAGGTCTAATTTATCTATGTGGTGCTATTTACCCTGTGACAAAAATAATATCATAGTCACTGAAAGTAACAACTGTGGAGAGCAGTTCTACTATTTTGCTCTTTCTCCCCACAGTCTTTGCATGGTTTCATTGACATTTGATGTAAATTTCCTAAACAATCTACAAAACACTAGAAACAGGTATTTTACATGCCGTCTAGGTATGCCATGTTTTAAATGATGCTGTATGCTGAATAAATACTGAAAATAGTCTTCACACAAATAAATAAATATACTGTGCAACACACAGAGATTCCTGTCTAATTCCTGTTCAAAATACTATATTTGTCCATTCTGAAATATTTTTTTACTGGGAAGATATCTAATAATAAAGAAAAGGACATAGTCAAGTCAGTGCTATATTGGTTCAGAAACACATCTTTTACACTAACTCCATTTTATCTACTATTTCAGAGAGAAATGTCCATTTTCTTTATAGAGTTATGCAGAGTTGTGCAGTAGTAACTCTTAGCTTCATTAGTAGACGGTAGGTTCTCAATTTTGCATTCCAAATTGTTTACTGATAAACTTATTTTTAGCCATATGCTTTAAGTTAAATCTAATTTGAATCTTCATTTTAAATTGTGGTCATGAATACCACGAATTGATTAAACATGGCCAAATAAACATAATACTAGTAATAAAATGAATGAATAAGAACATACCACACTTTTGTGAATATGCTACAAGTCATGTTTATCTGATTATTGTCTTTGTAGACTTTTTAAAATGAGAAAATGAGAAATGAAAAAAAAAGGGGGGGGGGGGGGCTTGAACAAAATGTGCATGCAAATCCTGTCCAAGAACCCTCAAATTACTGTCACTTAAATATTTTTGTTCTTGTTGATTTTATTTTATTTTATTTTATTTTATTTTATTTTATTTTATTTTATTTTATTTTATTTTATTTTATTTTATTTTATTTTATTTTATTTTATATTTTATTTTAATTTTATTTTTTCAGCTAATAAAAGCTGTTCAGTGCCATAGTTACTACGCACAGATCAGAAAACATTGTAAAGGACAGAGGGCTCATGAATTCTATTTTAACAATAAAGAAATGTAGACACAGAAGAGCAAAGCAATTTACTTTAGATCACTTATCAGGCCACTGACAGAGCTACATGTTATCACTTTACGTGTCCCTGAATGCCTCTAAAATAAGGTGTTAGATATCGAAATTACTTGGAATTTGTTTCACAGCTGCTTACAGTCACAAAGCTAAAGGTAAATTTTAAAACTGAGGTACGCAGAGAGAGCTGTTATTATGGCAGGGCAAAATAGTACCTACAGTACTTTATAATCAACATATAAATACACATATATATACACACAAACACTGTATATACATATTTAATTATTTCATGAGAAAAAAAAAAAAATATATATATATATTCCGGTCATTCTTATTTGATGCAAATGTTACATTTACTATGGAGTCCCTGAGGGCCTAAAATGAGAATGCATCTAAGGATTTTCAATTCCATCATGAAAGTTCTTGTGGTTTTAATTGTGGCAGACAGAAAATGTTGTCAGCCTAAAAAAACAAACTCCAGTTCAAGTTGACAGGTTTGACTCAAAGACAGAGAGGGAAATGGGGAGGAGAATCAACACAGAAGAAAAAAAAATGATAAACTGGATATTTGGAGAATTAGAAAAGGAACAAGGCCATGAGCAATATTTGGAAAATTCTAGGTCTCCCCTTGAAAATAAATATATTTTATCTTCTGGGAAAAATGGTGATAGCACCCTATATCATTGTGAAAGATCTTTTATCTGGGAAATGAATTAAAATTAATCGTGTTAAATATCTTGCATTTTATAAAAAGACATTTGATTTTATAAAATACATTGAATTACATAACGACACAATCATCCTGCCACCATTGTTTTGATGTTTTATTCAAGTCCCACATTCTCATCTCTATTCCATATATCTGTAGTATGGTCATTGTAGAATCTAAGCATTAAAGCATATGATTTGCTTTATAAAAGCATATGATTTATAGTACGCATTTCTGAACAGTACACTCATTACAGATTCTGTGGCATATTTCTTCCTATTTATAAAACCAAAGTTAATAATATTTATATAATTCCTTCTTCCAAGGTATATAATTAGTACATACTTCAACGTTAGGATTTATTCTAGGCTATTGCCCAGAAGCTTGTGCTAAATAGGATTATTTTGGAGGTTTATAAACATTTCAGTTTTCCTGCTTTATTGGACAAGTGCAATGACTGAGAAACAAGTTGCTAGCTACTATTGTCATGTCCCAGCACACAACCTAACGTGACCAAGGGAAGAGCTGGCTCAGTAAGGGTGAAATAAATATGAAAGCTAACACATAGGCAAAATGATAGAGAGCAGAGGTTAAAAATTGAACAAGGGAATGGAACTGCCAATTATAAAGTAAAGGAAATTGGACTAAAAGCAGCACAAATAACGCTCCGCAGGCAAAAGATAGGGCCAAAGGTAAACAGTAAAGGTAAGCAGATGAAACTGAGGGACAAAACCATGGGGCTTAGTCATTTTGCTTTGAGATAAGTCAGACCTGTAGAATTTATTAAGCCTTTTGAAGTGAGAGCTATGCCAGTTATGTCTACCCTCCTAATCTGAATCTGATTTTTAAAATCATAATGGTCAGTAAGTAAGGACCTACATGGCTGTTGCATTAAAAGGGGGCTTATCAGAGTTAAACATTTGCCTGTTTCAGAGCTCTGCCAAGGACTTTCATTGAGATAGTTTCACAAAGTTGAATGTAGTTAATAAGGTGACAAATATAACAGATTTGGAATTGCCATTGATAAATACACTTACTGCTATGATACTAAAATATGATAGTGCTAGTAAAATTCTATTCTTGTTGTTCCTCACAGAGCTTACCGAGAAGGTATCCCTGTCTTCATGGAGAAGGAGCACAGCCTGTTGATTACCTCTTCTAAATTTCCAATTTATTCTTCCTTATCTTTTCCCTCCCTGGGGTGACATTTAGCATGATTTGGGTGACTTGGGTACTATAGTCATAAATGTTTAGCTTGTACTTCATTAAGTTCATTATCATATTCAGGGGTGTGAACTTTAATATTAATTTTACACATAATAAAGCAAAAAGTTTCACTTTGGGCAGTGTGGCCTTCAGGATTCTATTCTGTTGCCAAAATAAGGACATCCCACCAACACAAGACTCCTTCTTTCAGCAAGCTCTCATACCAAGCTTGCAGACTTCCATACAATAAGTTTTTGTGAGAGAGAAAAAAGAACAAGCTGCTCAACTGTAGTTACTTGGACTACAATTGAATTTGGAATCTTGAGTAAGATACATAGAATCTCTACACAGTGCTTCCAGACTGACATCTAAAACAGCCCATAGTTGAAGCCTAGGGCTGCTTACACCAAGCCTCTAAGAAATGTGGAGACAAAAGCTATATTAAATGACTAGATGTCTTAGTCACTGTGGAGAAGCTTTCTTCCTTTTCTGATCCAGATCTCTGAACTTTCCTCTAAAGAACTACATGCATTCAAAGCTAAAGCACATTTCTTTTTTTTTTTCTTTTTTCTTTTTTCTTTTTCCTTTTTTTTTCTTTTTTCTTTTTTCTTTTTTTATTTTTTATTATTTTTTATTTTTTATAACACCACAGTAGCTTGAATTTTATTTCTATATCTTAATGATTAGAAGACTGACTCTGAATGTAGCAGGACATGGTTTAATTTTTCTTTCTCAGAAGAGAATCTAAATATTTTCCTTCAAAAACAATATCCCATTTTATAAAATCCTGAACAGAACTTAGTATGCTGCAGTTGTTCCTGTGTCGATAAAATAATTTCCAACAACGGAGCAACAGGAAATTGAACTTGAATGATTCAGTAACATAATGTTTCTACAGGAGAGGAATGAACTACGATCCAGTGTCTATTTAAATGTTGGATTAATATTTAGTATAAATAAAAGTTTTTCTCAAAAATATATTTATATATTTACACTTCTTTAAAATACTTAAAATTACTGTTAAAAGCTTGATGATGAAAATACGTTTAATTTCAAAAACTGAATCATTTTTAAAAGTTCACATTTCTTCAAGGCTATAAACTTTGAACATTGTCAAAAGTTATGTCATTATACCACAAGCCAAAATATGTTTAATAATTTTTTTTTTCCTGCCTATGGATTATACTGCTTTGTTTTCAGTAGTGTTGATCTTCTAGTCTCTCTCTCTGGGGAGAAACACGGCCCTCTAGAACACAATTCACAACAGAAATCTACAAAATGATGATTTCAGTATATGCATCTGAAAGTATATTTGAGTAGCTTACCCAAAAACATTGTGTGAGGTTTTTCCCAGGTAGTGTTAAATTCTCTCAGTCTAAACCATTGCCATCATTTTCCTTTAGGCACTATTATAAAATTTGTTTCTTGGATAAGTTATTCTAGATTCAGTGGCTAACTGAATTTGTTCCCCAAATATTTATCCAAAACTGCTTCATCCATTCACTTCACAATTTTAACACAAGATGTTTTTGACCTTTACTCTGGTTAGGACTGTAAGGTTAGGATGCCTGCTTTTTCTAATAATAATGTGTTTCTGTTATTTAAAGAAACAAACAGGGGTAATGAGATAGCAAGTCAATAACATTTATTTAGTACCCTTCTCCATTATAGTTTTCTCAAAAGACAACTGGACCTGTATTTCCTATAATTTGAAGACATGCCTAAAGAGCATTGTATCAGGTAAATTTCTTTAACATTCTACCCAACATATCTTAAAATCAGTCTCAGTTTTATTTATATTCTGCAACATTTTCTCTTCATTTTTTTTCTCATTTTCATTGAATGCTCCTGGGAGGCTCCATAAAACACTTCAGCATTTCCTATTAGTTTCACATTATTTGTCAGATAATAGAAATTAGGTATTGTAGTATGTTTATCAATCTAGTCTCTGTAATTGCAGCAAAGCGAACAGATAAAGTTGAAGTTAATAAGATGCTGTTAAAATGTATCCTTTTAATGTTGACACGGATTAAATTGTAATGACTGTATGTTCAATTAATTTAGTGAAAAATAAGTTAGATTTTTGCTGTTATTACAGTGGTTTGGAAGGTAAGATCCAAATGAAAACCTGTTAAGGTTTTTATGCCTATTGATAAAATGCAGATGGCTTGTTGAAGTTGAGTGTGATACCTAATGGGCAGTAGGAGCACTATTGTTGATATTTACCTCAAAGTGTATGCTGTAATCTCTAAGTATATTGAGTTTGTTACATGATACATACATCATATTAAAAGTGAAGGGTCTTGTTTCACTACATATCTTTCTCCTGCATTGAAAGAAATATGTGAAATCATTATGTCCACAGAAACTAAATCATCCTTGAAGAATAATATGATATGAAATGAACTCCACTCTTTGGTATGAACCAATATCAGGGAAGTTGTGAAAAGCTGCTGTCTGTGGGAAGCCCACGTAGGACCAGTTTGGGATGGACAGCATCCTGTAAGAGGGACCCCACACTGGAGCAGGGGAAGAGAGTGACCATGAAGGACAGGCACAGATGAAGTGTTATGGACTGACCACAATCTCCATTTCCAATTTTCCTGCTTGTGGGCAGGAGGCCGAATGAAATAGACGGAGGGTGAATGCATTTTTAATTTGCTTTGTCCTTGTCTCAACTTAGGAGTTTCCATCATATTTTCTCTCTTTGTTCTTTTGAGGATGGGGAGTGAGAGCTAATAACTTTTAGTTCTTTGGGGCCACACTTCCGATTTTTAAGTCACCTTTCTTTCCCTTATGACTGTTTTGGGGGAGAAAATTACACTGCACATACTTTTTATTCTGTCATATATTATGTCATGACAATTAATGGGAGCCCTGTTATTGTTCTCACTGCGAACATTGCATCCACACAAAATAACTTTTAGGTTACATATTCTATTAAGTACACAATCAGAAGCATTCAGTAAGACTGCAGTTTAGTTTGTTCACATATCTTGTGTGAGTTACAAGTGCAGGGAAAATGAGTACTCTAATCCTTATAAATTCCAAAACATGCTTTCTTCAATGCTTGTCAGCTCCACTGGCCCCCATAGGTTTGGCATGTTAAATGGCAAATGCTTCTTACCTTTGCCCCTCATTTCATTCCCACAGGATGCAAGCAATCTGATATAACTACATCAAACCTCCTTCTCATGGTATTTCATGATGCATACAAAAGACATGCCTTCCATTTATTATGAATGCACAGATATCTCATTGATGAGATAGAAATGTTGGCTCAGAGGATTTCAGAACAAATTATTCATGTTTTCCACAATGTTACTAAATAAAGTTAATAAGATAAATGACTGTATATGTTTATCAGTAATTTTTTACATATTTGTATAAGACTATAATTTAGATAAAACACATTATTTGCATATTATAGTATATTAGTGAATTCTTTTTGTAATTATCTGTGTGATAATTCTGTAATATAAAAGCCTTTAAAGATGGAAGCAGTGAATAAGATGCTTGTTACAGAAAGAAAACAAAAATGAACAAACAAAAAATAATGCAGTTTTCCTTTTCTTGAAAAGAGAATCATAGAATGCCCAAGTTGGAAGAGACCCACAGAGATCATCGAGCCCAACTCCTGAACACACAACTTCCAGCATGCAAGTTATTATATGCAAGAATAAGCAAAAGTATTTTAAAAGACAACACATCACTAAGATTTATCACAAAAGAAAGACATACACTTAAGAAATTAATTGATATTTTACCCTCAATGAAATTATTAAAGAAAGTGAAGGCCTTAAATCATTTAGAATCATAGAATGGTTTGGATTGGAAGGGACCTTTAAAGATCATCTAATTCCAACCTGCCTGCCATGGGCCGGGAAACCTTCCAGTAGACCATGTTGCCCAAAGACCCATCCAGCCTGGCCTTGAAAACCTCCAGGGATGGGGCATCCACAACTTCTCTGAGCGACTTGGTCCAGTGCCTCACCACCCTCATAGTGAAGTATTTGAGTGATTTGTCAGCTACATCCAGCTCCTGGGATGTATGCATGTCATAAGTCCCCACAGACCTATGTATGTTCAGGTTCATCAGGTGGTCTCAAAACTGATCTTCACTCAGTGGGAGGAACTCAACTCCCCTGAGGCTCAGGGACTTGAGAGACTTGAGAGATGTATGAAGAGTGATTGCCAGTGAAAAGTGAGGCAAATTAAATAAATAAATAAATAAATAAATAAATAGTTGTATTCCTCGAACTTCTCCATGTCTTTGTTGGGAGAGATGCATCCCAACAAAGAGGAAGTTGGGCAAAAAGGTCACGAGGCTGGCAGGGATGAAAAAGGAGCAATTTCTCTACTGTGCTTTGAAGAAAACAAAACTTTTCAGCCTACATAAGAGAAGGCTCTGGGGGGACCTCATTGCAAATTTTCAGTACTTGAAGGGGACTTATAAAAAAGGGGAGCAACACTTTGCTCAATCAGATGATGACAAGATGAGGGGGGATGGTTTTAAACTAAAAGTAGGGAGATTTAGATAAGATTTTAGGAGGAAAATCTTCACTCCAATGGTAATGAGGCACTGGAGCAGGTTGCCCAGAGAAGTTGTGGATGCCCCATCCCTGAAGGTGTTCAAGATCAGGTTGGATGTGGCCTTGGCCAACTAGATCTAGTGGGTGGCGCCCCTTCCTATGGCAGGGGGGATTGGAACTAGATGATCTCTGATGTCCCTTCCAACCCAAGCCATTCTATGATTCTGTTGAAAAAGAGTGGAATTATTAAAACTATAAAAACCTAGTCAGACAAATAATTAGGCCTCAGAACTTTTTTGGTACAAAATTGAAGAGTCACTCTTAGAAAGGTATTCATTGAAACAGAAAGTCACTGCCAAAGTGTGATTCAGTCTGCTACACTCTGGATGTCTAATTATAGAGAGATTCTAGATTAATCAACTTCTATTCTAAAGAGAAGTGAGGGGAAAGTTTCATAGGAAAGGTTTTTATTCCACGTAGTAGAGCTGCAAAAGGACAAGCTTTCAAGCATACTGTCCTTTATCGGGTAACACAAGAAACAGGAAAATTAACCTGACATACATTAAATAGAGTTATTCTATTTATAACATGAGCATGTTACCCAGAGCACTTGAAAGGAAGAGTTAGTTAGTCCTTGTGGAATAGGGGGAAAGAGTCATTAGCAATTGGATAGCAGAAACGGACAAGAAAAATTATAGTAATCCATAGAACGACTACTTCTGCCAAGGCTGTGATTTTTAATATGTAGCAGAATTATTAATTTTAGTTCTCAGGCTCAGTTTTTGAAGCATTTTGTATATCTCACGTGAAGTTCAGGATTGTTATGTCAAAAGTAAAATGACAGTGTTCTGAAAAATATTCCCAAATATTTTAATGAGATACTTCCATGAGATATTTTCATGAAACATTTGATGTCACTGATGGAGTACAACACTAAATGTGATAAAAATTCAACAGGATCCACCATTACATATGGTCCTCCATTGACAGCCATTTGCCATCTGATCCTAGAACTATAAAACAGAATAGAATTATTAACAAGGAAAAGGATAAAATTATTTTTTGCTCTTATACTACTAATGAAAAAAAAAAAAGTAACTGACAATGAGTTGATAAACTGTTTTATGGTTTTCCCTCCTAAGTACATTGAAAATAATTTAACAGATTTTATTTTAAATAAAGAGATTTTAAAAGGCATTAAAATTCACTTATTGGCTGTAGATATTTGTGTGTTACTTTCTCTTGTACAAAACATTTTGTATATCAAATGTTTTTAGTTGTAATGTTACATTTGTGTCTGTTCAAACATCATTACTAAATGAAATGTAAGATTTTGACTTTTTAGTCAGTACTGAGAAATACTATTTATTTTTATCTGAAACATGAAAACCCACAATTGTGGTCCGTATGCTCTACCTCTGCACTTGACAGAAGTCTTGCTGAGGCTTAGGAGCCACAGTAGGCTGAGATGGGACCATTCCTTGCACACTGGAGTTTCAGAAAAATGGTAAGGAATCTGAATTTGACTATGAGCCAGTCACTTTATCTTATAAATAAAGCAGCTGGAGAAAAGCCTATTTGAGTTCTCCAGGGATTGCAGCAGCTTGTAACCCTTGATCTCTGTGGTGGAGTAGCTTCTTCCCCAACTCAGATATGGTTCAAGATTAACTGTAACTAATGTTACATCAGTTACATTCTCAATGGGGAACACACATAACAGGTGACTATGAATAGTCACCCCTGTATAATCTCTCAGACCCTGCAGCCTGGACAGTAGCCCAACCTGAGGAAAACCAGAATCATACATCCTGGAAGGTAACAGAGTGGCAGAGTTGGTCGAAAAAATACCCAAATTGCCTTATCTGAACCATGCCCAGGATGGAAAAGTAGATTACCAGTCTGTTGACTAACAGTCAATTTAGTCAATCAGACTAAAAGTTGACTAACAATTGTCTCATGGTCTTATAAACAGTAGTCCTAAGCAAAGAGCCCTTTGAGCTCTCCGTGGACCACAATGGGCTACACCCTCAATCCCCCCCTGAGATGGGATGCCTCTCAGGGCAGAGCTTGCCCTGAGGGGAACAAGTGAGGAAATGAGTAATTCACTCTAAGAGGGAATTTTGGAAGTGTGTGACACACACACACCCCACTCAGGACCCTGCAGTAAGTCTTGAGTGAACCTTGCCATTCTCAAACCTTTAACTAAGTCACTGTTCCTATTGTAACAAATTCTGTTGAAATCATTGTGTTAAATCGTCTGATGATTTAATGCTGTTTAAGTTCTGTTAAAATCATAGTCTAACACTGCTATTTACCATAAAAGTATAACATAAATCCTAAATTGCTGCTATATTAAAGTCGTGCAAGTGAATTCCATGACAATTCCTACTGTATCCTATATAGCTGTTTCCTGTTTTGTTTGTTTGTTTGTTTTCATAGATCAGTTAATTTTCTTTGTTTGTTTTTACATCCAAAATTAAGGTTATTCTCAGAATGTGAACTTTAGTCTCTAATAGTGAGACAAGATCACTTTCTTAAATGACACAAGACTTGCTTGATAGAGTTTGCAACTCTGGTCTTTAATATTTTCTTTGATCTGTTTGCACTTCTTCTGCTGTGATTCTAGGCATCTGTGTATTGGAAGTTATTTCTCCAGTTATGAAGCTCTGATCCTTGAAGAATTCATCTCATTGTTCTCAACAGAAAGGATGTCGTGAAATTTCAAAAGTCAATTGTTGTAAAACGTTGGTTGGAATACTTCTAAATGCTACTTAAAGTACAATTATACTGCGAGTTCCAGCCTAAAATAAAGATTTCTGAGTTAGCTTTAGGTAACTAATGTAATGGATGCAGTCTAACATCAGCAACTTGAAATTCAGTTAATTAGCTCCTTTAAAACTTTCCCAAAACTTATGTATTATTTTGCTGTGCATACTTTTTTCTTCAGCAGTTCAAAATGTCATTTTCATGTTTCATTTGGATGCAACAGGAAACAATAATATTCTTTCCAGTTAAAAAATATCATCACATTTTGAAAAATATTGATGTAAACTTTTGAAACAACTTAGAGATTTATCCTTTGGTATCCTATTAAAATGTATGCAATAATGACACATGAAAAGAAGCAAAGGAGACTGGTTTTGTTCAGCTTGTAGAAGAGGCAATTAAGATAGGATCCAATTACTTTCTTTAGTGACCTGGAAGGGGATTACGAAAAACACAGAGAAAGACTGTTTTTCTGAAGTGCAAAGCAAAAGGACAGGAATCAAAGGACATAAACTGCATTAACAGGAATTCCTACTACAAATAGGTTAAAAATAATAATAATAATAATAATTTCCAGGGATGGTAGTTAAGCAAAGAAGCAGGTTGCACAGAAAGACTGTGAAATCTCCGTCTTTGGAGATTTTCAAAATTCATCTGGACAAGGTCTTTTGCAACCTAATCTTTCAGCAATTGGTTGGACCAGATGACCTCCAGAGAGCTTTTCCAACCCAAATTATTCTCTGTTCTAAGTTTATTCCATGATTTAATTCTTGATGATCCCTAACAGCAAATTATTGAATTAACTGTATTGAATCCTTACATGAGAAGGATGTTTAAAATATATATATATATAATAATAATAAAATAAAATCCATTTAACCATAAATGAAAATAAGAGACATTTAAAAGCAAAGAAAAAATGAGCTGGAAAACAGCCTGACACTAGCATATGTTGTCCTGTATTTGTGATTTTTGCATTTACTAATAAAACATAACAAACTTCCTATTGTTCCAATAGTGCAAGGTCTTGGGATTTGGCTGTGTTTGTCCTAAGCTAAGGTTTTTATTGTTTTTATTTTTTAACTGGCACAATAACGGCCCGCTAACAGGAAACTATTATTTAAATTTTTTTAACTTTCACTTCAGCTAAACTGCTTAGGAGCAGCTGTGTTAGGTCAATTGGATTGACCATGACTCCAGAGTAAATTGTGGAGTGGAAGAATGCAAATACAAAAAGATACCAGTGATTCCAGGCTATAAATAGAAATCATCGTGGTCAATCACTTGTCACTAAACAAATGCAACCTCATATTGTTTATTAAAAGCACTTACAAAAAATACCAAAGAAAACAGTAAAACTGAGTAAGTAAGAACTAAGGAACATGTAAGCAGACTCCATTAAGAAAATATATAAATTTAAATCTGTATAGATTCAAAAATTATAAGAAGGAATTAACATTTGGAGTACCTCAGCAAAGAAAAGAATGAAAACAAAAAGGGTTCCGCCTATCTTTGAAGCAACAAGTGTTTCTGATTAGAGAAAAGTAACAAAAAAAAATCAGTAATGAACAATTATGAAACAAAAAAAATGCAAAATGCAGAAGTTTTGACAGCTCTTTCAGCTAGTGATTAAATTACATTTTGATTTTTTTCCTTTCTTTTTTTCCTTTCTAATGTGACTGAGAGAGTTTTCATTATCTACATAAGTGTCTAATCCTATTATGAATACAACTAAGCTCTTGTCTCAGGGATATCTTGTGGCAAAGAAAACTACAAGTTAATTATGCATTGTGTAAAAATGTATTCTGTTTCATCAACTTCAAATTTGTTGCTTTCCAATTTCATTCAGTGTCTCTGCTTCTGCATTATGAATTTATGTACATCTCCATTCACTGATAAAGTGTTATCTAAATGCAAGATATTTCATTATTATATGTTTAAAATGTATTACCATCTCTTTAACAAGATCTTTTTTCAGTACATCTGAATAAATATTGTTTTTACTTGTCCCTCAAGAGGACCAAACCTTTTTCTGATTCAAATGTATTTTTTTCTTCTAAGCTGCCTGCTTAGTTATTTCCAGTGTACATTGTGTCTCTATTGCTTAGAAATTATAGTGCTTTTAGTACACAATGTATTTGTTTGGTGACATGAACCAATTCTATATTTTTATACTAAATATACTGTTGAATACATCCAATAATGATTTTTACAAGTAAAGCCCAGTAGTGCATCTTGAACTACAGTTCATCTATAAGTTGTTGTTTTTTTTAATGCCATAAGAAAATACAAAAAGTATTATCATTACAAAATGTTCGCAATGGAACAGATGACTTAAAAGCAATTATTTTAATTGTTATGTTGCGCCTGTTTCAGTTATGAAATTCAGTCTCCCGAGAAAAATAAAAGCCAAATCCAATTTGGAATACTTATAATTTATTCTCAAGCCAACAGATGTGTAATTCAACTCAACATCTGCTTGGATTTTACTTCTAGTGATAGCTCATGTACGGGAATTTATAATTTATATGAACTGATCAAAGAACAGGTTGAATATTTCTCAAAAAATAAATTTTTTTGCCTTTGAGAAATATGGAATTTGCTTGGTCTTATTAAAGGAAATATACTATTGGAGGTAAAGAAGTGTGCATTGGGTATTGGTTAAAAAGAAGCTACATGTTTGAGGTGGTTCTATTAATAAAGATGCACTAAGCAGGGAGCCAATAACTTACTTTAAATATCAAGTGTAATATCTCAGTCTATCATGATGAAGACAGAAATTAAACATCAAACAGATAAAATCCACATAATTAATTATAATACAGGAAGCGCATGACAGCTGTAGCTAAAATAATGTGTGAATGTGCTTGCATAATTTCAAACAAATTCATGTTGCATGTTTCAACTATTTATATTACTTTCAGATCAAATAATACCTACCTGACATTGCACCAGTATTATAAAGTTTATGCTCAACTCTACGTAGATAGTATGGATCAAACAGAAAACTAGTGTATGAAATTAATATATGTTTCAAAAAAAACCACCTTCTAATATAGTTTAATGCAATATTTAGGGAACTAGGGAGAGACACAATTAACTGCCCTTTGTACCACAATGAAATGCATAACTGCAGTGGTTTTACTCAGCTGGGCAGCTGAGCTCCACCACAACTGCTCTCTCCCTCCCCCTCCTCAAGGGAAAGGGAGAGAAAATATAATGAAAAGGGCTCAAGGGTTGAGATAAGGACAGAGAGGTCACTCAACTGTTGAGTGTTGCCACTGGCAAAGCAGACTCAGTGTAAGGAGATTAGAGAAATTTAGAGCCTATTACTAGCAAGCTACAAAAGTGAGAAACAAAAGGAAAGAAACTAAAAACACCTTCCCCCCCATTCACCCTCTTCCGCCTCCTCTCCCCGAGCTGCACAGGGGAACGGGAGTTGCGGTCAATCCCTAACTCTTCATCTCCGCCACTCCTTCATGGTCACTCTCTGCCCCTGCTCCAACGTGGGGTACCAACCATGGGATACGGTCCTTCCTGAATGGATCCTATGTGGACTTCCCCCAGGCAGCAGAACTGCTCCAAATATGGGTCCAAACCACGGGGTCCATCCCCCAGGAGCAAACTGCTCCAGCACAGGTTCCCCACCTGTGGCAGCTCCCCCCAGACCTCCTGCTCCTGCGTGGGATCCTCTCCACGGGCTGCAGCTCCGACCTGGTGCCTGCTCCTGCATGGGCTCTTGACAGGCCGCAGCCTCCTTCAGGCCATATTCACCTGCTCCACCATGGGCTGCAGCATGGAAATCTGCTCTGATGTGGTACACCGTAGGCTGCACAGGGACAACCTGCTCCACCATGGAACTCTCCACAGGCCACAAGGAAATTTCAGCTCTGGTGTCTGGAGCACCTTCTCCCCCTCCTTCTTCACTGACCTTGGTGTCTGCAGGGCTGTTTCTCACTCCTCACTCTCCCAGCTGCTGTTGCGCAGCATTGCACCCCCCCCCCCCCCCCCCCCCTTCTTAAATGTGCTGTCACAGAGGCACAAACAACATCACTTATTTGCTTTGCTCTGGGTAGCAGCAGGTCCCTTTGCAGCTGGCTGAAACTGGCCCTTATCTAACATGGGGCAGCTTCTAGATTCCTCACACAGAAGCCACCCCTGCAGCCCCCAGCTACCAAAACCTTACCACGTAAATCCACTACAATAACATCTACATTTTCAGGAGTAAGGTCTCAAGATGAGGTTCAAATTATACCTAATGTTTACATGGTCAGATAATCTGTGGCTGAACTAGTTACCCTAAACTCTTTTCTAGTCAGGGGAGATCAGTAACCTCCAGAGGCCAACTCTTCTCCTCATTCTGGGGTAGGTTTTTAAAGCGAGTCAAATGAAGCGCCTTGTAGAGAAATCTCTTCCTCTCCTTTACTCTGAAAATTAGCCCACAATGGATAGCTTCTATGACTTTAAACACAAACAACTTGGGAGTACTGTTCGATGAATCCTAGTCTATGTATCTGTTTGCAGGTATATGAAGAAAAACATGAAACTTGACTGCAACTAGTTGGTGAGCATTCACACCTAAGATTCTACGGATTTTACAAATGTTGCCCTCTAATTTGCTTTAAAGCAACTAAAATAAGATGAATTGATATAGTGAACGTAGGTGATAAGTATAACTTAAGAACAGCTTTGGAAAATAGTGATGTACAGTTTTGCAGAGCATTCTAGATTAGTACAAATTGACAATGATCCTTAGGTTCATTTGAAATAGGCAGACATTTGACAAAAGAGGAAGGATTTAGTCCAGACTACATAAAATCTGACTATCTTCTTCTATTCTGGGGTTTACTTCAAGAAAAATGCTGAAATACTAAAGGAAGTTAAAAGAATGTGTACATAAATGATTCAGAAGCTTGA
Source organism: Anser brachyrhynchus (assembly GCF_964034855.1). Taxonomy (NCBI): domain Eukaryota; kingdom Metazoa; phylum Chordata; class Aves; order Anseriformes; family Anatidae; genus Anser; species Anser brachyrhynchus. The sequence continues at coordinate 173,338,493 of NC_137694.1, read as the reverse complement.
AAACAAACTTTATAATAAGCCTTAAAAATTCAACATTTTCAGTTTATTGATGACATTGTATCACCACTTAAACATGAAGAAAATGTATTTCTGCATGGAGAAAAGTTGCTCAATTCCATGTCACTGGTTATTCAGTTCCCTGCTACTGTGTCAGTCAAGATTTGGCAGTGATGAACACTTTCTCCTACTTTAGCAATCACACAGAGTAAACCTATGTCTTAAAAGTAAACCTGCGTTCTCAAAATACACCTAGAAAAATCAGGACTCACACAAGGCACAGTAAGAGGTAGCTGTACCACTTTGAACAGCAGCCCAGGGATTAACCAATTTACCAAGACCTTTCTCTGTTTGTACGTGTTCTCTTCAGAAGACCGTGAACCCTCGTTTCTCATGTTCTCAATATTAAGCTAGATGCATTTTGAAATAGGTTTGCATGCCTTTTCTTGAGGAGGGAAAAAAAAAATCCCACTGAATTATAATAATTAAATATTTTTTTGTAAAATACATCAGAATTACCATTTTAAGCAGTAGATTATTTATCTATTCTCTGCTTTGGCGTTTCTTTGGTAACCTTACTGCATCTGGGTAATCAATTCTCTAAACATATAAGAAACTCAAATACTTAATTTAAAGCCATAACACAAACAACACTGATGAATACCTGTAAAATAGATACATGAAACTCTAGGCTGCTCTACTGATATAGAGCTGTTCAGATGCAGTACAAAACAGTACAGCACTTCATCCGAGCTAATAAGAGACTGACTAGCACAGGCATATTACTTCTGAATCAGACCTGTTGGGTTTTCAAGCAGCTTAACTCACAAGTAGTTTTACCATATCTCCATGGATATTTCTCAAGACCTGGTTACAAATGATGGATAGGAGGTACTTGTATCCCCTCAAAAATGCAAAACAGAAGATAAAAATGAGTACCTAACTATAAATGTTAAAAACAAATAAATAAATAAAATAAAATAAATAAAATAAAATAAAATAAAATAAAATAAAATAAAATAAAATAAAATAAAATAAAATAAAATAAATAAATCTTCAGAAATCAGGTCTCGAGATTATGTCTTACTTATAACAATTATTTCAATAATTTACATTAGAATTCCACAATGAAAATATAAGGATTCTTTCTCCAATAAAGGGTATAGAAAACAAAATATAAATATTATGCAAGTTTTTTTTTTTTTTTTTTTTTTTATTCAATACTTACCATGCATACAACCTTTTCATTAACCCATGATATTTTAATACTGCAATAGACAAAAACATTTTCACTGAGATGGCTTCAAAGTTGTTGATAGCTTAAGCCATTGAACCAAAAAATGTCACTTCATCTGGCATTAGCATTCTATAAGTTGACATGCATCACTGAAGCAGTGCTCATTTCATCACAGCTATCTATCCAGTTACAATTTTATTATGCTATTATACATTGTAACATATATTCACATAAGCACTGTGTTAGTTTAATATGATAATAAAGCATGTCCTTTTTTTGAACAATTATATTATAAATTATAACAGTAACCCCTCTAAGGGGTTACTATAATAAACCTCCAGGAATCCAATCATTTCCTTTCTGATAATAATAATAATAATAATAATAATAGTTTTGTATCTTCATGAAGATATATACAATGACTGAAAAGTTTAAGAGATAATTGCACATGCACACCCCATGCATTCTGGGTTGGGAAAGATGCAGACACAGTGCCCACCAGCATCCAGACCAGTGCCATTTTATATGTGACCTGCCCTTTTATACCCATTCCATGCACACACACACACACACACACACACCCCAGGGTTTGCAGAGCTCTCCCATCTCACGAAGATGATCAGAGGGCTGGAGCACCTCTCCTATGAAGAAAGGCGGAGAGTGATGGGGATGTTCACCCTGGCTCTGGTAAGACCTCATTGCAGCCTTGCAATACCTAAAGGGATCTTATAAAAAGGATGGAGAAGGACTCTTTACTTGGGTAGATAATGATAGGACAAGGGGGAATAGTTGTAAACTAAAAGAGGATAGATTTAGACTAGACATTAGGGGGAAATTCTTCACTGTAAGGGTCGTGAGGCAGTGGAACAGAAGTCTGAGAGAAGCTGTGGATGCTCCATCCCTGAAGGTGTTGGAGTCCAAGCTGGATGTGGCCTTGGCCAACCTTATCTAGTGGGTGGCATCCCCACCTCTGGCAGAGGAGTTGGAGTTAAATGACTGTTACAGCCCCTTCCAACTGAAACCATTCAATGATTGATTCTATGATCCCCTCCTGCTCCCTGCCATGGGTTTGCAGAGCTCTGCAAATTCTGCACCTTCTCAGCCCAGCCCCCCACCCAGGTTCACAGTCTTAACTGTTGCAAAGTCTAGGTTAATCTTCCTGGAAGTGGCACCTGTGGTTTGAGGTTTGTTTCTTGTGATTGTCTCCATTTTTGCTTTGTCAGGTCTGTGTCTCAGCACTTTGCTTATTGCTCCCCCTCTTAACTTATCATCCCGATCCAGAAATCCTTAAACAGATGACCTTTCTTGAATCCATTCCATTCTTTTCTGTATCAATTAGTACGACTGACTTTTTTTTTTCTTTTTTTTTTTCGGTCATTTTCTCCCAACTTAGAAGACCTCAATCAGATAACCCTGTTAGAATAAACATTCCCGCTTTCTAACACGTCCTCATCAATTAGTGTGGCTGAACAGAATTGGATCCCATTGCTGCTTTATTATCCCTCATTGCATTGGAAAAGGTCTTTGACCAGATACCCTTAAAGGAGCAGACACTCTCCTACCCCTTGCAAGAAGAAAAGCAGAAAGTTGTTTGTTTGTTTGTTTGTTTGTCAGAATGTGAATCTACACTACATGGATGAAGAAGCATTAGCTTTAGTAACCTGGAGTTAGTTCATGAAAAAAAAAAAAAAGGTAAGTTTCTAGACTGTGTTATGAGATTCTGAAAAATACTATACTTCTGGCAGAAGTGAAGATTTAGGAAAATAATATTTTCATATAAGAACTAAAAATAAGTAAGAAACTCTGGAAAAATTTCTAATAAAATGATACAGTGAGATAAGCCGTAATTTCACAGCTATGGAGTCATTAATTTGAAGATCTGGTTTGAAATTAAAAATAGCAAATATAATTTTTAAGGTTATAGAAAACTACCAAAGCAAATGGACTGCAAAAATTAATAAAAATTGATGACCTATATACTATTTTATCATTGTGTCTCTTCTTTTAAGTAGACTACAGTGTTTATTAACTTTACACTAAAAATTTTGTATGTTTACACAGAAGAAGAAAACAAGACATTTAAAACTCTTTCTTGACAAAAAAAAATGCAGAAAACATTTTCACACAGGAAAACCTATAGTTATTTACTGTCATAATTAAGGTTTTATTGGCTTGGCAGGAAGATGAATTATAGATGTTAAATGTTTCATTCTTGAACAGAAATCACTAGCATACCTTTTTCAATCACATAATAATTCATGTTCTATATTCAGTGCAAGTTGTGACCATTTATCCTGCAATATAACTGCAATACATGTTTTTACTTTTTAAATATGACATTGATATCATCACTAAGCTTCCCAAATACAACATTATCAGAACCTGCAAGTGTCTTAAAGTCTTTGGAATCATCACAGTCTTCAGCACAAATAAAAGCCTATTACTGGGAAGCTGGATGCTTGAGCACAGGACACAAAGATATCATAGAATTACGGAATGGTTGAAGGTGGTAGGGACCTCTGGTAGTCATCTGGTCTAACCCCCCTGCCCAACAAGCGTCATCTAGAGCAGCTTGCCCAGGACCATGTCCAGGCAGCTTTTGACTGGACAAAAAGGGAGAATCCACAGCTCTGTGGGATACCTGTGCCAGTGCTCAGCCACCTAACGCTAGAAAAAGCACTTCCTGGTGTTCAGACGGAACCTCCTGTGCTTAAGTTTGTGCCCATTGCCTCTTGTTCTGTCACTACGCACCACAGAAAAGAGCCTGGCTCCGTCCCCTTCGCATCCTCCCATCATCCTTGATAGGCATATAAAGACAACTCTGAGACTTCTCTTTAGGCTAAACAGTCACAGTTCTCTCAGCCTTTCCTCATAGGAGAAATGCTCCAGTCCCTTAACCATCTTTGTGGCTCTTTGTTGGACTCTCTCTAGTATGTCCATGCCTCTTATGTACTGGGGAGACCAGAAATGGACGCAGGATTCCAGTGTGACTTCATGAGTGCTGAAGGTGAAGGATGGATCACCTCCTTAGTTAGCAATACTGAAGACCAGATAGACGATATCCACTGCTCTCTCCTCATCCACCAGACTGGTCATTTCATTGTAAAAGCTTATTAGGTTGTGTCAAGCATGACTTCCCCTTGGTGAATCCCGTGCTCACTACTTCTGATTATTTTCTTCTCCTATGTGTGCCTGAAAATGATTTCCAGGATTAAGGAAAGGGGCTACTCCATCCCCCTTCCAGTGATCAGGGTGAGGCTGACAGTTCTGTAGTTTCCCAGATTCTTCTTCCTGTCTTCTTTGAAGTTTGGAGTGACATTTGTTTTCCTCCAGTCTCCAGGCATGCTTTCTATTCCCCATGAACAACCAAGAATTATTGAGAGTGGCCTCACAATGACATTTGCCAGCTCCCTCAGCACTTGAGGGTGCCCACAGATGTGTGTGTGTCCAGTTATAGTTTAAAGGTTTTGGTAGTGGGGGGCTGCATGGAGTGATCTCTCTGAGGAGCATCCAGAAGCTGCCCATGTTAGATAAGGGCCAGTTTCAGCTGGCTTCAAAGGGATCTGCCACTACCCAGAGCCAAGCCAAGAAGCAGTGAGTGCAATAAGCCTCTGTGAGTGTATATTTAATAAAAGGCTGCTGCACAACAGCAGCTGGGAAAGTGAGGAGTGAGAAACAGCCCTGCAGACACCAAGGTCAGTGAAGAAGGAGGGCAGGAGGTGCTCCAGGCACACAGCAGAAGTTCCCCTGCGGCCTGTGGAGAGGCCCCTGGTGGAGCAGGCTGTCCCCCTGCAGCCCGTGGGTCCCACAAGGAGCAGATCTCCACGCTGCAGCCTGCGGAGGAGTCCCCAGTGGAACAGGTGGACGTGTTGTCCATGTGCTCGATGTGCCCTGACAATAAGCACACAGAGTTGGAATTCACATGGAGGTCTTTTAATTAATTAAATGTATAACTCTGCAGAGTCAGGTGCTTGGCAATCGTTCACAAAGCAAGCACACCTCTGACTTGGATCACTGTTATTTATACACAGCAAACTTGTCTCTTTGGCTACTTTTGATTGGCTATTACAGCTCACCTAACTTATCTCTACTGAGTTTCTGCATTAGAGAACTGTTGGGGGGGGGGGGGGGGGTACCAAATCCCACATTAGCATACATTAGCATTTTAGCATTTTGATGGGGGTGATTTTTAATATGTTAATGCCCCTTAATGAGCAAAAGGTTACCATAGGTCAGTCTGGAGCTGTTTTTCTCCTTTTTTATTTTTTACCTTTCATCCCTTATCTTCCTCAAGGCTACCTGTCTCTCTGTTTCCTTATTTTCCTAGCTAAAAGACTACACAAGCTACAGAAAGACTGCAGAAACTATAGGCCTCCCTATTTTCAAGGTTTCCTTGGTGTTTTTTTTTTTTTTTTTCCAGCTTTGGGACTACAGATGTGGCCTGAGGGAGGCTGCAGCGCATGAACACCCACAAGAAGAGGCCCCGGCTCAGAGCTGCAGCCTGTGGAGAGGAGCCCACACAGGATCAGGGGTCTGGGGGGAGCTGCTGCCTGTGGGGGACCCAGGTTGGAGCAGTTTGCCCCTGACAGATGGACCCCGTGGTACGCACCCATATTTGGATCAGATCTTGAAGAGTTGTTTCCTGTGGGAAGCCCACAAAGGATGAGTTTAGCAAGGACAGCATCCCATGGGAGGGACCCCACATTGGAGCAGAGGAAGGAAGCTTCATGAAAAAGCAGCAGAGGTGAAGCTAGACTGACCACAACCCCCATTCCCCCATTCCCCAGCACCACTCAGGGGGAGGAGGTAGAATAAGGTGGTTGGGGGGAAGGTGTTTTGAGTTTGTTTCCTTTTGTTTCTCACTTCTCCAGCTAGTTAGTAATAAGCATTGAATTTCTCTAATCTCCTTACACTGAGCCTGTTTTGCTGGTGACAATAATTGTTGAGTGATCTCTCTGTCCTTATCTCAACCCTTGAGCCCTTTTCATCATATTTTGTCCCCCTTTCCCTTTAAGGAGGGGGAGGGAGAGAGCAGTAGTGGTGGAGGTCAGCTGCCCAGCAACGTAAAACTACCACAATCAATCACTTCACAATTATACCTGCATACAAACCAGTAAACCCTCAATTATTAGTTGTGTTTTTGTTGTTTGCTTGTTTTTGTAGCTAACACAGGCACCATTCTGACTTTATCATGAATCTGGATTAAAGACTTTTTCCAGAGTGCATTTTTCCTGCTGCTTATGTAGAAGTTTAAGATAGGTCAAGTCAAGGACACTGAAGCAAACAGCTGAGTAAAACCACATCACCTGTTTGCTTAAGTATTCCCTGACCTGATCCCCTTCCGCCAATTGTACATCTATATTGCTTAAACCGTTCCCTGTGTCTCTGGGACCTGGGATTCATGAAGACCAGTCTTACTAGTAAAGAGTGAGGCAAGGAAGGCATTTAATACTTCAGCCTTTTCCATGTCCTGTGTAACCAAGTCTCTCATTTCATTCATCTGTAGACCCATATTTGTGCTAGTCTTCCTTTTATCATTAATGTATTTATATAAGCCCTTCTTGTTGCCTTTGAAATCTCTGGCCAGATTCAATTCCATTTGGGCTTTAGCTTTCCTAACTTGATCACTGGCTGCTTGGACAAAGTCTCTGTATTCCTCACCCATCCTTGCTTCTACTTACAGTATGCCTCATTTTTGTGTTTGAGTTTTGACAGTAGCTTCTTGTTCATCCACACAGGCCTCCTGCCATTTTTGACTGATTTTGTTGGGATGCATCGCTCCTGAGCTTGGAGGAGGTGATCCTTGAATATTAAACAACTTTCTTGGCTCCTTTTTCCTCTAAGGCCTTATCCTGCTGGATTCTTCCAAAGAGATCCTTAAAGATGTCAAATCTGCTCTTCTGAAATCAAGTGTTATGAGCTTGATTTTCATCCTCCTTGTTGCTCTCAGGATTCTGAACTTCACTATCTCATGAAAGCTGCATCCAATGTGTCTTTTAACATTCCCAGTCCCAACAAGGACCTTGTTAGTGAGGATGAGGTCCAGCAGAGTGCCTCTCCTCATTGGATCCTCTATCACTTGGAAAAGGAATTTGTCATCAACACATTCCAAGAACCTCCTGGGTTGCTTATGCCCTGCTCTGTTCTGCCACCAACAGATAGGGTAGTTGAAGTCTCCCATCAGGACCAGGGCTTGCAAATATGAGGCTTCTCCTATCTGTCTGTAGAGGTCCTCATCTGCTTGGTGTTCCTGGTCCAGTGGCCCATAGCAGACACCCCCAATATTAACTTTAGCTATCTTCTCTTTAATCCTAACCCATAAACTCACAATCTGCTTTTCATCCATCCCCAGGCAGAGCTCCATGCACTCCAACTGCTCTCTCACATAAAGGACAACTCTCCTTTGTCTTCAAAGGGATATGGCCAACCTCTTTTCAGTGATCTGTGGGGACAGGACAAGGGGCAATGACCACAATATAAAGCACAGGAAGTTCCGCACCAACATGCAAAAGAACTTCATGGTGAGGGTGACGGAGCACTGGAACAGGCTGCCCAGGGCGGTTGTGGAGTCTCCTTCTCTGGAGATATTCAAGACCTGTCTGGACTCCTATCTGGGCAACCTGCTCTAGGGAACCTGCTTTGGCAGGTGGGTTGGACTCAATGATCTCTTGATCCCTACAATTCTGTGATTCTGAGATTCCAAGACTGTTCTTCCTAAAGAGTTTGTATCACTCCATTGCACCACTCCAGTGATGGAAGCCACCCCACCACATCTCTGTTATCCCAAAAAGATCATATCCCTGCAACTGCAGGACTGTTACAGAGCATGGCAAAAGCAGTAATCCAGTTCAGGTCATTCTTTAGACACTGAAGTTAGATTACTTGTCATTCTTGTGAGTGAAGAACACCTACTTGAAGGGATTCTTTTTGTACAGTATTTAACACCTTACAGAACAAAAATGTGTGTCATATAATGAAGAACTTAAAACCTTCTAGGATATGTCTGCAATAGAAAACTTATATACACACACATGTATATATATAAGCAAACTAAAATATATGCCCCAAATAAACCTCTTTACTTGATATACTTTCAGCTGAAACAGTCAAATAAAAGATAACACACATAAAACTCCATAACCTTTTTAATAGTTAGTCATGTAACTTCAGTATTTGGAACAAAGTCTTGTCTTGAAAAATAAAATGCTAGGAAAAACAACAACAACAACAAGACTTTCTATTTGTTGAAAACTGTAGCTTTTACTGATATAAATATCTTTCCACTAATTTCCCAAGTACAGATTTTCAAATCTTACATAGGAGTCAACCTTCCAAGTAATAAATGAAGCCATTTTCCTTCTCCACTCCAGGAAAAGGACCCCAAAATCTTCAGGAAAAGCTACATAATTACTTTAGGTCATGTATGGAAAGAATCCATACCTGGAAGATTTTCAGAGAATTAGATCCTTCTGGTTTATAGAACCTTCTCTTTCTTAGAGTAGAGCATATCAGGTATGTAAGTGTTGACTGCTCTACCTATATCCATGTAATGGATACCATAATTCATTACAGTTCCATTGACATGAGTACAGTTGTATGACTTGAAATTAAAAGAAGAACTGATGCTAGACCATTAAACTAGATTTCATTATCTCATTGCCCATAATTGTCTATTTTCTTGTTTCCTCCTTCTGTGTCTGTAAACTGTATCCAGTATAAGACTTGAGTACCAAAAAGCAAGACCCCTACTGATGAATCCAGAAATTTGTATTAGGTATTTCTGCATCCCATGCAACATCCAAGAGAGGTCTGTATACTAATAAAAAAGACATCACAGTCCAGGAACTAGTAAAGGTACACAAAAAACACCTGCAGTTATAATCTCGTTCCATCATTTTTTAAATGCTAAACACAAATTCATTTTTTAAGGCCGACAGTCTTCTGGGTAAATGACAAAATCTCTGCTAACAGATCTAATTGGGTAAGAATCTCAATGGGTTTAAGTGGAGGGATGCCTGATATCTACAGATGCATAATAGCTGAGGGCTTCTCAGTCCTCATCAGTTCAAGATGAAGAGAGCTTTTGGTATACACAGAGGCAGTTGTGAAACTTCATAAATAAAGTATAACATTTATGAATATTTAGGTTTAGGAAGCAGCTATAAGGGTTTGCAGGATCATAGAATAAGGTGTTCATATTGTATTCAAATCCCACTTAGCTAAGTCCTTTGATGGATAAAGCCAAAAACCTTTTTGAGTTAAATGCCCTTTTTCAATTTTGTATTTAAGAAATTCCTAAAATAACTTCCATCTTCTGTAGGGGTTTATATTCAGACAAATCAAACTATCACAGTTCCATTGCCCCTGAGTTTTTATATTTTAGCCCTGTGCTCACAGAACACCTAATATCTCTAGCATTTTCATAGAATGGCTAGGGTTGGAAGGGACCGTAAATATCCCTTAGTTCCTAAATTGGCCAGAAACTTATCCTAAAAAATCTGTTATTGCTGTAAAATATAGGCATAGGTCTTAGGTAATCTAATCAAAAAGATTTTGTTTTTCTTTTTTGCTTCTGCTTTCAGTATACTAGTGCTTCCTTTTCTAGATTTTTTTTTTTAATCTTCTCCTGAAGTATTTTAGTTGAATTACGTGAGGTTCAGGGCATTGTAAGGCTTTATTGCATTCAGCTGGATCTCAGAATATTACAGAAACATTCATAATAGAGCTAGTCAAACAATTTCTTCTCTGTTACTATTTTTTAAGAGATTGCAATTGTTTCTTGGCAAACAGCTAATTTCCATCCATCCTCTGCATTTGTATGGGCATATATAGAAAAAAATAATAATAAAATAAATAATTAAAAAAAAAGCGTCCCCTTGCAAATATTCCTTTATAAGAAATAGAAATAGTAAACAAATAAGACAAATCTGTTTATTTTTAATTTTTAAATACATAGTCCATTTAATTTTCCCAAGTCAACTAGGTATGGATGCACTTTTGCCATTGGAAAGCTAAATTTTCAGTGAGAAATAATGTTAAAACACCATCCTTTGCTTGTCTTCAAATACTGCTTCATGGTTAGGGAAATATTTGCTCACATCACAGCAAAGGAGAGATGAAGGTCAAGAGTTCTACTTACTGCAACATATATTCTGCAGCTGACTTGTAGCTGTATGATCTGCAGAACTCTCACTTAATAGGGAAGGCTTAAAGAGAAAGAAAAACAAATTTATTTTAATGATAGTTCAAACCACTAAGATTTACCCACGGAAAACAAGGCTAATATTGGGGTAAGGGAGTTGCCATATTTTCATCTTGTTCTTTGTTGTCTTTATATTCAGAGGACAGGAGAGTGTTTGAAAGCTTTTTTTTTTTTTTTTTTTTTTTTTCCAAAGAGATCAAAGGAGAAATAATAATGGGGAGGGTGAGCTTTTATCCTTTAAAAAAGAATACCTTTACAAAAAGCTACCATCCAAAGCCATGAAGATAGAACAAGGTGAAAAGCAACACAATCCACTTACAGAGAAAATTGTGGAAATAACAAGTCTCTAAATATAAGCATCATTAATCTAATAAATAAATAAAATGTGGGCATGGGGCATTAAATGTACTATAATCTATTCAGTGAGTTTAATGTAAGGGTCATTATGAACTTAGTGCTTATTAATGTCTTGTAATACAATGGTAGCTAAGAGTCACTCCTGGGGCAGACACACTGATGCACCATGTCATTTCTGCCTACTGATTAAGTATGATTGTTCTCCAATTTGGAGAACAGTTTGCTAACTAATATAAAAAATCTAGAACGATCTTCAGGTAATTTTGTAAGGGATAGCTGTCAAGCTGCTCTTTTCTAACTTAAGTTGTTATCTAGAACCTCATGCAGACCCCTTTTGTTCCTCCTCACCATTCCTATGATGATGATTCCAGTCAGCCCAAGATGATATTTACATATTTCATACAACGGGTTGAATAAAAGATTCAAATTTTATGTCTATTACTGAAGTATATGGAACATTACTTTTCCCATGTGTTATACAGATTTAGATTAACAGAACATAGTGGAATTTTCATGTCAAGAAAATGTTCAGAAGCTCCTGCAGAGCAATCTATCTGTGCATGTATGTGTTTTGTCCTATGCTTGAGAGATACTTAAACAGAGAAGGCTGGGTAGACCTCCCTTCACCAGAACTGATGCCTAATTTCAGTGTCCCTTGGACAACCAAATCCTTTTTGCCTTGTTATTGTGCTCAGATGACTTTTATACTGCCAACCAAGCAAGCAGGCCTTCCCAGGCATGGCTTTGACTGCATATTTTGTTGTAGTTGTAGTTGTTGTTGTTTGTTTGTTTGTTTGTTTTTGTTGTTGTTTTTGTTTGTGTTTGTTTTTCAAATTGCTTGTTGCCTGTGAACCTGATGTGTCAGATGCCTAAGGCTAGCAGGGGATCAGTAGCATCAAGAATGGTGGTAATTGCACCATGACAGAATTTATTTTCAAATTTAAAAACTGACAGCTTTAGTAGTACTCAACAGGAAGCAGGCCGTTAATTTGAGATGGAATGCCATGATACAGTCATTACTGAGGAGCTAGTGAGCACAGAGTTTAATCACAACTTTCCCTAAATCACCATTAACTGGAGAAAGCAAAACAGATAAAAATGCCTGCACTATTGAGTATCACCTTCTACTGCATTACATCTTGTAGACGCTCACAGTTGTGCAATGCCATCGTGAAGAAAAGAAGTCCCATTACAGAAGAAAACATTTCTAAGGGGCATCAAGAAATGACTGGATAGAAGTTGATACATCCCTGAGCCATGATCTTCCCTCTCTCCTGAGCATACAGCATGATATAGAACTGCAGTACCTCATACACTAACATCTAAAGTCAATTATCTGTTTTCTTCTTATATTAAAACTTTTATGCATTCATTATGTTTCTCAGTAAATGTTATCTTCTCCATGGAGTTTTAACAGTCACTAATGTCTAACATCTGGTCCTCATCCCATGGAACTAGGATGAAGAAGACAAAGAAGACAAAGAAGACGAAGAAGACGAAGAAGAAGACGAAGAAGACGAAAAAGAAGATGAATAAGAAGACGAAGAAGAAGAAGAAGAAGAACAACAACAACAAGAACAAGAACAACAACAAGAACAACAACAACAACATGTACAAAATAAGTGATGCACAATGCAATTGCTTACCACCCACTGACCAATGCCTAGACAGACCCCAAGCATCAGGCCTCTCTTTCCTGGTCATCTTCCCCCATTTGTATTTTACAGCATGATGTCTTATTTGACCATTTTGGGTCAGCTTTCTTGGTTCCATCCCCTCTCCCAGTTCCTTGTGCACCACCAGCCTCCTCACTAGCAGGGCAGCATGAGAAGCTGAAAAGTCCTTCATTCTGTGTAAGCACTGCTTTGCAACAAGAAAGGCATCAGCATTTATCAACATTATTCTTATATTAAGTCCAAAACACGGCACCATACCAGCTACTAGGAAGAAAATTAACTCTATATCAGCTAAAACTAGGACACTAGCCTTGTGAATAAAAATAGGTTAAATTTCTGTATAGCTTGGCTCAGAATGATGCCAGATGATAGCTGCATGTACAGTACAACAATTATAATAAAATCAGTAACTTCATGAGTTTAAATGTTATTGTCGCAAGGTTATCTGGAGTACAGGCTGCCTGGAAATCTCATCTGTCTCCATAATAACTAACAATGAATCTTTCAAAAGCTTTGTCTGCCCCGCATGTGAAGTTGGTGAGGATAGTGGTCAAAAGAAGTCATTGCATCCATAGTCTGCTTACACTGCAGAGAGATTTTCACATAAACCTACAAGGAGATGGAATAAGCCTGAGTTTTTCTTCCTGGAAACCCCGAAGCATATATAAAGAAAAACATACAAATATTTCTTCCTCTAGTTTCAGAGAATTTTGGATATTTAACATATAGTAAAATTTCCCATTTTTCCTATTCTACAAATTTCCAGTCAATATAAACATCCTAAATATAACCTAGATATGCAGAATCTCTTCTAGCTTTGTATAACCATGGGAAAAATTAAAAATAAAAATAAATGTCTTTGTTAAACGATCAAAAGTATATATATATTTATTTTTTTCTGTGATTTATTTATTTATTTATTTGTTTGGTAAAATATTACAAGTACGAAATGTCACATTTAGTTTCTTTCTAGCTCTCCTGATAAATGTAGCCCCATACTAACCTACATGTCACTGGCTCCTGTAATAAAAAGATCAGTCAGAAGATAAATTGCTAAATACATTCCATGCAGTATTTTGCTAATTAAGTTCCATGTGGTCATCTTATTGATCTGAAATTTAAAAGAAAATTGAGAACATTTGTTTCCCTTTTTTTCTGAGATTCTTCATTCAAACAGGTGATCATCAGATTTTAATTGGAAGGAAGGGTATGTCAAAACTTTGTCCAGAAAGAGCTAACGGATTCTAACAGGTCAGTGCAAATGTCATTATTGTCAATGTCTATCACAGATAAAAGGCTTTTGGATTTATGCCCATGTAAGATGAAACACTTTTTTTTTTTTTCTTTTCTTTTTTGTCTCACTGGTACTAGACCAACAAAATATCTGCTGACTATGGGGATCAAAAAGAAAAATCATATCTTTTCCTTTTCACAGTGTATAAGTCAGTGCAATATAGACTGAAAAATGGCAGTGACACCCTCTGTAGTCATTTGTGTATTTGTGTACAGATCTCTGCTGAGAGGTGGATGACAGTTAAGCTTATTGTTTAACTTCATTTATTGTGCTGGGAGGAAATAACAGAATCACCAGCTACATCTCCAGATTTTTCAAGTGGTGAAACAGGTTTACTTGTTAATAAATAAATAAATAAATAAGGCGACTTTTTTTGCTGGTTCATTCTGAAAACAACTGATTAAGAAATACAGACATGATATTATTGTTTGTTATTGTTATTGTTATTGTTATTGTTACTGTTATTGTTATTGTTATTGTTATGTTTTGTTTTTATTACTTCCCTGCACCTGAAATAGCTGTTTTTTAAGCTCATAAGTAAGGTTAAGTTTTCCTTACTCAACTGTCCAGTCACTGAAAATACATCCATCTTACACTGGAATAAGGAGTACAGTGATCATTTGGCTGACAAAAACCCAAGTTAGCTTAACCATGTAGCTTAACACATAACAACATGAACTTACCAATTAAAAGTTTTCTATTTTCTTAGGTTGTTACAATGTTAAGTAGTAAGGAACCTTCAGGACCACAGGAATCTTATTACTCAACGGCAATTTGTAACAATGACATTTTTTGAATTAACTCCTAAAACTTCCAGAGTTGTTGATTCCTGTAAAGTTTGAAAATCTCTTTACCAATCTACCTAAGACTATGGCAGAAGCCTTAGCTAGTCGTAGTTTTTTTCTTAATTAGCTTACCCCTCTTCTTTCAAGTACACAAAATAAAACCTTTTTGGTCTCCTTTAGAACAGAAACTAAAATAAGGCTGTTTTAAAACAGGGAAGACTTGGATCTACTAACACAGATCCTATAACATGCAGTAAAATATTTAAAAATATATATTTTCTTCCTTCAGTGTTCTTTAAGGGTTGTACTCTAATATTTTTTCCTTTTCCAAACACTTTCAATATTTTCCTTGATTGAAATAAGCACTGTGAAATTTCTTCTGGGACTTTATGAAAATATCCTTGCTTCTTTGACCTCTGCAGTTTGGATCCTATTCTGCTTCTCAATGTCCTGGGAGTTTACTGTTCTCCACTCTTATACAGAATGTAACCCACCATGAATATATACTGTACAAAACAGTAACCAAACAATCCAAATAGTTCAGACATGAGTTACAAGGGAAAATAACTTGTACACCATTTTACTTTTCTTAGTGGCTAGTAATATCAAATGAAACTAACTTACAAAGCAAAGTAGTAGAATGGAAGAAACCCACCAGAGGAATGTTACTAACTGAATAATGAGATACATATTTTATGTGGCATATCTATAAAAACGGGAAGGTAGGAGGGAATACAGCACTTTGTGTTCTCCTAAGTACTTAGACTGATTATTAGATTAGTATTTAATGGAATTATATTTATTATTGGAATTATATTTATTAGTTGTTTCTGAGGAAAAATTAGAACAACTTATGGAACCAGGGGCAAATAAAAACAGAAGTAAAATTATCGAAGTACACAAAAATACCAAGTAACTTTACCAAAGGTGCAGCTATGAAGCATGGAAGTAAATTGGAAGAGTTTTAACTTTTCAGTAATAAAACCTAAAGCCTTATTTCTTCAATAAGAATTTATATTTCTTTTAGATCAAACAGAGGCTAAATATTGAAGAATATAATATAAGTGTACTATATTTAATCTATAAAATGAAACATGAAAAAGTTATTTTAATCTATGGGCTCATAGAAAATTGAAAAATAAACATGATGTTTGACTGATTCAGAATGAAGAGACAAATTATGCATTTTTAACTTATTGACTAGTTTTTAGTCTATCTATCTGACTATAATGTAGATATTAGACCATGATTTATAAAGACATAATGATGATATCAATATGATGGTCCTAATGAAGACATTGAAGAATAACAATTGAGATATCAAAGGCATGTTAAAAAAAATATTCATATGAGGAAAGATCATTTGCCACATGAGAAACATGATAACAAAAGGAAACAACTTTACCTATATTTCCTGTTAGTCTTGTGAATATACTGTCAATGACTGAATAGAAACCAAGAGCACATCTCTATGACAGAAATACACTACTTGAATTAGTGCACATTCCACAGCATATTATTGTGTCTTTATTCTAGAAATTCACCATCATTGTCAGATTTCACATGTGACTGTTCTGAGAAGGCTTATCACAATTTTCATTCCTAAAAATGTGAATAGTAATTCTAATTACAAAACTAAATGTGCATATGCATGGAAACTACTACACCACTGCTCCATGTAGCTTCTATTTCTGTCATTTATCATGAGAATTATAATCCTATGTTGCACATTTTGAAGGCCAGTAAAATGTGAAAAGACATTGAAAATTTGTAATGTTGTATCCTGATGCTATCACAAATGATGCACATTAAGAAGTCCATGGTAAACAATTGTTTAAGTTCAGGTCTGGTGTAATATTTTCTAAATAATTTATACAAGTTTTGTTGTTTAAAATCTTATAGGAAACAATCTCCTCTTGAATAACATGAATCCACTTATTTAAATTCTGGAACTCAACATAAATTCAAGTATTTTTCAAAGATCTCAATAATTCTTTGCTTGATTTTGCTTGTCATATTTAGAAATGATGTGCATCAATGTTAGCATAAAATTTGGTTATTTATTCTGGAGGATAAAGAGTACCAAATATTTAAGATATTTTTTTCTTTTTCTTTTTCTTTTTTTTTTCTGTATTCCTTTGGGTCAGGTTTTATTTAATAAAAGTGAGTATAAAGTTCCATTTGACTGTGCTGACATCAGCAGGAAGCATCTTTTCTCAGAAAGACTGCTTTCCTGTATGTGTTATTCTGCAAAGTCTCTTACACATTTTCTTTGATGGTTTCTTTTACATTTTCTAGTAATGTCTGTATATGGTACCTAGGAATGTCATCCATGCAATCTCAGAATTGTAAAAATTAAAATTCCCTTCTCAGCTTTCTTCCTATTATTGTTTCCACAGATGATAAATCTGAACACATCCTACATACATTCTGATTTAAATGCTAGAACTCAGAATTCCAGAGCATATACATCATTATATACCTTTAGTAAGAAAGTAAAAGTCAAAATCTTCCCTATAGCTACCATTAGTCAGCCTTTTATATTCAGTGTCTGAAGTCAAGTTAAGAAAATACTATATGCATGTTAGTGCTATTGAATGTTACTTTACATTCCACTTATTGTTTCTGGGGAGGCATTCAAATAAGATATCCTTGAAGTCAGTGCCTATCTGGACCTGTTGGAACTATAAGGAAAGTTCCAGGATGGAAAATGAAACAATATATGAAATTTGTTTTATAATTCTTTCTATGGGATATGTTACTAACATGACATATTTGGTGCAGGAGGACAGAGCATGTTAGAAAACTCTTTAACAGTCAGTGATTAACCAAAGACAGACACCTAGATCTTCCTGCTTAGTAAGGACTTCAAGGTTAACACCATAATAATAACAACAATTAATAATAATAATAATAATAATAATAATAATAGCAGCTCCTTTGTCAGTGAAATGCTTATGTGGATGTCAGACAGAGAAGAGGTAAAACTGCTGCATGTGGAAAACAGGCTGCTAGTCAGGACAAGGACACATCCAGTGAGTGAGCAGATGTGAATGGATGAGACACTCCTGCAAGGCTCAGTCTATGCCGCTGGTCTAAAGAGGACTGGAAGGGCAGGGACCTTGATTGATGTATGGTGCTGTGGTGGTTTTACCTTGCTGTGCAGCTGAACTCTACCACAACTGCTCTCTCACTCCCCCTCCTTAGAAGAACAGAGGGAGAAGAAAGTATGCTGGAAAGAAAGAAAAAGAAAGAAAGAAAGAAAGAAAGAAAGAAAGAAAGAAAGAAAGAAAGAAAGAAAGAAAGAAAGAAAGAAAGAAAGAAAGAAAGAAAGAAAGAAAGAAAGAAAGAAAGAAAGAAAGAAGGAAAGAAGGAAAGAAGGAAAGAAGGAAAGAAAGAAAGAAAGAAAGAAAGAAAGAAAGAAAGAAAGAAAGAAAGAAAGAAAGAAGGAAAGAAGGAAAGAAGGAAAGAAGGAAAGAAGGAAAGAAGGAAAGAAGGAAAGAAGGAAAGAAGGAAAGAAGGAAAGAAGGAAAAAGAAAGAAAGAAAGAAAGAAAGAAAGAAAGAAAGAAAGAAAGAAAGAAAGAAAAAGAAAGAAAGAGAAAAAGAAAGAAAGAAAAAGAAAGAAAGAAAGAAAGAAAGAAAGAAAGAAAGAAAGAAAGAAAGAAAGAAAGAAAGAAAGAAAGAAAGAAAGAAAAAGAAAAGAAAAGAAAAAAAGAAAGAAAGAAAAAGAAAGAAAGAAAGAAAAGAAAGAAACAAAGAAAAAAAACAACAACAACAACAAAAAACTCACAGGTTGAGATAAGGATAATTTAATTAAAGGGAAAAGGAAGAGGGAAAAAGAACAAGCAAAGGCAGCGTGGAAGCACAGGAAAGAGAAGAGAAAAAAAAAAAAGTTACTTTCTACTTCCTATCAATGAGTGATTGAGTGATGTTCAACCATGTCCTGGGAAGCAGGGCCTCAATATGCATAGCAGTTGTTTGGGAGGACAGAAGTCTCCATAACGAGAGCCGCCCCTCTCCTTCCCTTTTCCCAACTTTTATTGCTGAGTGTAACATCATATGGTATGGAATATCCCTTTGGTTGGTTTAGGTCAGCTACCCTGGTGACGTCCTCTACCCACCTCTTGTCCACCCTTAGCCTGCTGGCTCTTGAGGGTTTTGAAGGGTGTCTTGATACTGTGCCAGCACTGCTCAGCAATAGACAAAACACTGCTGTGATACCAATGCTCTTCTACCTACAAGTGCAGAGCACAACGCTGTATGGGCTGCTGCAGGGAAAGTTAACTCCATCGCAGCCAGACACAGTACAGGTGCATACAGTGTGTGTGTGGTGTGTGTGTGTGTGTGTTGCACCAAGTCTTCAGCTATATGTCATTGAATGTCACCGTTCTAATCTTGTGACCACCCCACCTCAACTCTCTCAGGGCATGTGATGGCTCCAGACTGGAAAATAAATGACCTTCATTATTTTCTTTGAAAGGAGAAGAGATTCTAATTCTAGATGTCTTTTTTTTTTTTTTTCATTAAAATATGTTTTTCAGAAATACTTATACGAATATGTACCTGATTTTTCATTCTGGAATCTAGCATACTCAACAATTTCAATACAGTTTGTGAATACCAGCACATCAATTCCTTTATATTCTTCATCACATTCCTTGTTTCCTTAGAATCTCAAAAGGCCTGGTACATTTAATGGAAAGAAACTTCATCTTTTTATTGGTATCCACATAAAG
Source organism: Anser brachyrhynchus (assembly GCF_964034855.1). Taxonomy (NCBI): domain Eukaryota; kingdom Metazoa; phylum Chordata; class Aves; order Anseriformes; family Anatidae; genus Anser; species Anser brachyrhynchus. The sequence continues at coordinate 173,319,208 of NC_137694.1, read as the reverse complement.
CAGGTTGCTTTCCCATTTTCTCTATTTTGATATACTGTTTTCTTTGTGTATTCATCCTTTCTCTCTCTTGCTGTATATCAGAACAGTAGAATTTAAGAGTAAGAAGAGAATGTCTGAGCTGTAGGAAAGGAATTCTGGATGAGTAAAAAGTAAAGTAAACTTAATCCTGAGGGTTTGGAACCAGAAATTTGTGAAAAGACTATGATGGAGTGAACATAGAATTGGGCTTGCAGAACAGAAGGCTTCACCCAGACTGAAAGTATGAAAAGTGCAAAGAAAGAGATAGGAGAAGCATATTAATAAAATTCAAATGCAGATGGAAGAGTAAATATTGTAAAATTGGTCCCTGTTCCAATAGTTGTTTTTCTCTTGGAACACTGACTAGAGGCTAATAGCTAAAGACTTAAATTCATCAGTACAGGAGGTTTTGTGCCTACATACGTATGTGAATATTACAATTTACAAAGTCACTTTCATTAAGGTCTTTTGACAAAGTAGTTATACTCTTTCTAAGTGTATATAAATGTATCCGAGTATTTATAATCAAGAAGTAAAGGTTTCCTTTAGGCTTTAATAAAAGTATCACAACTGTTCATCTGAAGACTAAATGTTGTCCTTTAGTATGCAAACCTTGGAAATCGGATTCAATTGCCTTGGGAAATTTCCTTTGCACTGAATATACTCTGTATTTTTCTTTTTAAAGAGGGAAGTCATGAGAACAAATAACAATAATGAATCATTCCACAGCTTTTAAGGTTTCACAGTTTATAATGATTAAGTCTTTGAATCACTGCAGGCATTTATCGTCTCTAAATCTACAAACAATATGACAATATTTAGAAGTTTTTGCTATGTGGTTTGTATGTGAAGGCATAGCATTTCAGAAATTATTTTCATTAATACATAACATTATATATCCCTCCTGACATATGATGAAATTCAGCTGGAATGCACAGGTTTACCTTGAAAAAAGGACATAAAGATTTACTTTTCAAGTTTTCCTTTTCCAGACTGATGTCTTACACTAGGCCAACACTTAAATTTGAAATCGTAGAATTGCACTTAATAGTGACAGCATTTTTGACCAGAAAACCAGAGATTGAAATTTTTGGTATTGACTACTTATGTATTATAGAAAGAAAAATTTAGTTGGAACATATAAAATATTCCTTCAAAATTTACTAAAGAAATAATAATTTCCTACATCATGTGAATGTAAAAAATGTTGATGGTAGAGAAAATGGCCCCATATAACCACTGCAGTCTTCCTGGGGATATACTAGTTAAATTCAACATTTTCTGGGCTGCAGTGTACCATTGAGATAGGATGAACACTTTCCCATGTAAAGTTAAACATACTTTTTATCCCTCATCTTGACATACAGTTATTCCTACTTTGTTGGAATGTAATCTTTAGATAGAGTGATAATTTCCCTTTGAAAGGAAACTATTGTAATATCTTTTCCTGTCTGAGATTAAGTTGATTTTTACCATTGAGACAGTAACCAAGCTTTGTTTGTGATGCTCTTTACACCATTTCTTCATATAGTTAATCATAGATCATAGAATCATAGAACGGCACGGGTTGGAAGGGACATTAAAGGTCATTTAACTCCATCTTCCCTGCCAGAGGCAGGGATGCCACCCACTAGATAAGGTTGGCCAAGGCCACATCCAGCTTGGACTCCAACTCCTCCAGGGATGAAGCATCCACAACTTTTCTCAAACTTCTGTTCCACTGCCTCATGTCCTGTACAGTGGAGAATTTCCTCCTAATGTCTAGTCTAAATCTATCCTCTTTCAGTTTAAGACTATTCCCCCTTGTCTCATCATTATCTACCAGAGTAAAGAGTCCTTCTCCATCCTTTTTATAAGACTCCTTAAAGTACTGCAAGGCTGCAATGAGGTCTTACCAGAGCCTTCTCTTCACCAGGCTGAACATCCCCAGCGCTCTCCGCCTTTCTTCACAGGAGAGATGCTCCAGATCTCTAATCATCTTTGTAGCCTTTCAATATTTACCTGGTCTTTATTCTACTTGTGGAAATAAAATTACAAATGAAGTTATTGGAGATGACATGATGCTTACTCAACAAAATTTACATTTCTGTGCAAAGCCTCTGCACATGCACATAATATAACCAGATATTGAGTATTTTGAATTTGTTCTGCTATTGGTATAGATTTTTGACTCATCAGTACATTCTTATTTGCAAAAAATGTAGACATCTGTTTAGTCAAATAACTGGAATTTAGTAAGATTTAAGCAGAGGTTTCAATACATTGTTAATTTAAAGCTTCAGGATGCCTTGTGTAGAACCAGGGGGTAGTGAAAGCAAATATGTTTCTTTGTTGTTGTTGTTGTTTTTTCTAATCATATGCCTGATGAAATGAATGTTGCAACAAATTAGGTAAAGCGCATTGCACAATGATCTTAATTTTATAAGTTGCCTTATTATCTGCATTAAGGAGGATGATAAAGATGCAGTGTAGTGCTATATGTATACACGCATCATTTGAATAAAAAATATTCTCTAAAATGAGAGGGAGGAACAGCTAATTGTTTTACTTCTTAAAATTACATTTTAAATTCTATTGCAATAACAATTAGTAAAATACAAGGAAATAGTGAAATTATATTGTCACAAATTTTAAAAATGTAAATTCATTGCTCTCATGTAACAGTAGTTGCTTACAATTGAATACCCTGTATTTGTAGTCACAGTTATTCCCACTTAAAGCAAATGGCAAGATTGTTTGATTTTATCACAGTTAAGCAAAACTTTTCTCATCACCCATGTTTTCAGGTTTGCCATATTTACCCAACTCTCCCTGTGATTTGTAATGGAAAGCCTTCAAATATATGCATTAAACCTGTGTCAATATAATCACCTTAGGGTTTAAGGAAAAACACATGTTCTTATAATCACTTACTTTGCAGAGCATGGAGGAAACAAAAGATGTTCTTTATTTCATGTTTACTGACATGTCCTCCAGTAATTTCATTTCTATTCCATGATTCTCCTTTTGTTTTTCTCTTCAGTGAACTCTCTTTCTTCTGCTGTGCCAAAACCTGTCTGCAAATATTGGTTTGATATTTAATATCCTACTTCCCTGAGGCTTCTTCAAATTTTGCTCAGCTTAGCCCAGCTTTGTCAATCAGTGAGTTGTTGCCTATCTTTTGTGTTAACACTGTAGTGTTCAAGCAAGTGTGAGCATAACAAGGAGCAGAATAACAAGATAGCCAAAAAATTCCCAATCCTCCAGCACCCATAGTTCTGAGAAGGATTTACTCAAAATATATATATTTTTTAATATAATTAATATACTATTAAAGAGGTACCAATATATCCTCTGACAATAAGAGGTTTAAAATACAGGAACAGATCAAAAAAGATAAAAACACTACTTCTTACAGACAGATTTGCTGGCGGATATTAAGGTTTGTTTTGTTTTCTTTTATATATGTACAGCAATTAACTCAGCAAACAGCATTTTGACAACTAACTTGCCACCCATGTTATTTTTAACTTGTATGTAGTTTCAGCATAATAAGAAGGATTTGGTAACTAATGAATGGCCAATAGATTTATTGCTCTGGAGACTTTGCATGGAATCGTTTTAGAACCTCATGAGAACAGATTATATATATATATATATATTATATAATATATAATATACATATGTATTTATATATATATATATATTGCATATTTTCATTCCTATTTTTCTACTGTCACTTATGATCCAAGATAAGCTTCTAGCAGATAATTGCATACAAAGTTCATGGTTACCTTTACAGTTACTAAATTACAATATTTATTAATAAGTATATATATACATGTATTTATTTTGTTTGGGCAGCTGGAGAAATAGTGGAAGATGATAATTATGGGAAATAAAATAAAGCTTTTCATTTAATGGCTAGACGAGAAAATAAACTTTTCAAACTACTTTTGAAGTAACTGGCAAAATACACACTGATTGCCACGGTACATCATTATGCCATACAATAGTAAATAAAGTTCATTAGTGAATTATGGACTATTTTCTGTCATACAAGTTTGAGATTGGACAGAAATAAATATATATATATATATAAATTATTTTGCAGTTTACTAAGATACAGAAGTTACTAAGATCCACTATATTGACTCGATCTACCATACCTACCATCCACACTTTGCCTACAAGCTGTATTATTGCATTATTGTCAATACATGAATTGTGATCGTTGAAGACAAGTTGAAAAATTCTGTTTATATGTGACCGTGAAATGCAGAAGTCAATCTAACAACTAATTGTCATGAAAAGGAAAAGATCTTCCCCCTTTTAAACTTTTCATTTCTCTGTAAAGCTGTCATATAACATGCAAATTTCAGTTAGGAACCCTTGAGAATGAAGCATACTGTTATAGGAAAATACTAAAAGTAGATTCAAACAGACTTCCAAGACTATACCTTTCTAAATTTCTATATTTCTATAAACAAAGAGGTGATAAACTTATTTTAAGATAATAAACAACATAAAGGGCTTTTTAAAATTTTTTATATATATATATATATATATATATATATATATATATAATTTGTACCCTTACAGAAAACCATCCAGGATTCAACATATTTTGAAATAATCATGTTAAACAGAATTATAAGGGAAAGGTTATGTGTGCTGAGTTTCAACTGAAAATTCCAGTAAATGTATGAAATCAATATAGCTCTGGACAGTTGTTGTAGGATTGTAAGCATATTTCTTTCAAAGCCTTCATGAGCAGATATACCAAATATGCTCTGGTTGTCTTGTGTCAATTCGGTAAATACAAATGTATTAAAAGAGGATTAAATGTCATTCAACTTGATTTTATGGATACTTTGTGCACTCAGAATAGCAGAAAGAAGCTGAATTTATAGATAATACACAGAGATTCAGCAGAAAATAACCTCTTTCATTATGTATTGGAGCCATCCTAGTGAATTCCAAAGATAAAATTTTACTCATTTTTAGTTTAAAAAATATCTCTAGGAATTGCAATGATATTATCTGCTAATGAGTTTTATAATTGTGTCCTGTGAGTCTGAAGCAGTATTACATCATCTGTAGTCACAGCTCAGAGGGAGAACAATTTTATATCTAAATATAATATTAATTCATACACACCCTTATACATGGGTATAAAGTGTCTATGAGCAGATTTGTAAGGAAATTAGACATCACTCAACCCCTAAAAGAATGAGTTTCCATATAAGTATAATGGTGCTGTGAATAATGATTTTGATCTAGGAAGTAATATATTAAGCTTGCAAGTTTATATGACAAGAAAATACGTGACAAAAAAAAATCAGCAATCAGTTACCAAGAAAGTCCTTCCAGTCTTAGATTGTCTGATGAATTTAAGTATACTCTTATAAAGAAAGTGGTTTTGTTTTGTTTTGTTTTGTTTTGTTTTGTTTTGTTTTGTTTCGTTTCGTTTTTTGGGGGGGGGGCAGTTTTATTTTCTCTAGGCAGCACTCAACTTATTTTTAAATGAATTTATTCAGAGCAAACAATGAAATATGCATCCAAAATTTAATATTCTAGTATGACATTTCATATTATATTTTTCCCTACTAAAAGCAAAACATTCTAAATCAAAAAGCATAATAACTTAGTACAGGCATTCTCACCATCAGTAATGTTCAAAACACACAGCAGCTTTTTTTTTTTTTTTTTTTTTTTTGTCTAACTTAAAACCAAGATTTCTGCACATGGAAAGGCCTTAATAGCTTAGGCAAACATCTTACTACGTTTATGCGCATTTATATTTCATGTTCTGCCTTTCTCTATTTTAGCTCTTTTGTTTATTAGACTGGTATCAGAGAGGACTGAAAACTTTTTTTGAGTGGATTGGTCCTACTACAAGTGTTTTAAAGATAAACATGCTTTACATTTACATTTCTGAATAAAACATTTTGGGTTACATTTATTCACTCTAGCTTCTCACAGGTATCTATTATTCTGCTTTACACTTCTAAAGGAAAATAGCTCTAGTCTCTTTTCACTTTTCACTGTATAATTTCTTCAGAATCTATCCTCTATAAGCTGTTGGTTTCTTTCTCAAATAAATGTTTAAAAATTCTCTTCCTTTTAGCTAAACTGTTATAAATATATATATATATATAAATATTATGAACTCAGAATGTGCCATACCTAAGCTGTTATCTCTAGTCTTGTATTTATTTTCAACAAACACATAAATAAATACTAATTCTTAATTCATTTGGATACATACTGGTACATCATTTGGTTTATTTTCTTGCATAATGGTATACTCATGATTTTTCTTATTTGTTTTAAGATGTGTTGTTGCTATTATAAAAGCAAGCAGACAGAAATGATAAAAAACGGTATTTTTCTCTCGCAATGTGTTCAAATACCATATTCCGACAGTTTCTTTTCCCATTCAGCCAGGTACTGTCTCAGGCAATGAAGGCTTAGTTCATATGTGATCCCATGAATTTACAAAGGTTACATTAAAAATAAATAAATAAATAAAAATTCCAGAAAGATCTATTTTTCTATCTGTCCTGGTTCCAGTTAGGACAGAGTTAAGTAGCTCATAGTAGCTGGTAGGGTGCTATGTTTTGGATTAGGATGAGAAGAGCGCTGATAACATGCTGATGTTTTAATTGTTGCAGAGCAGTGTTTACACCAGGCCAAGGACTTTTCGGCTTCTCGCTCTGTCCTGCCAGTGAGCAGGCTAGGGGTGCAGCAGGAGCTGGGAGGGGACAGACCCAGGACAGCTGACCCAAACTGGCCAAAGGGGTATTCCATACCATCTGACATCATGCTAAACAATATATAGGGGTGGCTGGCCGGGGTGGGGGGGCCGGCTGCTCGGGAATAGGCTGGGCATCGGTCAGCGGGTGGTGAGCAATTCCATTGTGCATCACTTGTTTTCTTACACATTATTATTGTTAATACTATTATCATTATCACTATTATTATTACTATTGTTATTATTATATTCCTGTCTTAATAAACTGTCTTTATCTCAACTCACAGGCTTCACTTTCCCGTTTCTCTCCCCCATCCCAGAGAGGGAGGGGGGAGGGTGAGCGAACGGCTGTGTGGTGTTTAGCTGCCAGCCGGGTTAAACCACAACAGTCCTTTTGGCGCCCAACGTGGGGCACGAAGGGTTGAGATATCGACAAATCTGACCAGAGTGTGTTAAACTAAAATTGGTATAAGTATTGGACCTGCTTAATAGTTGCTAGTCACGATGTTGGTTGCCTTAATCTCCAGTCTGCTGTACCTGTATTCCAAATTGAGTTTTATGGTGCGTTACTTTCTGTATGTGCTCCCTGTTGCACTGTTTATCCTTTCCGGGCCCTGGTTTAAGATTGTTATGGTACTGTGCGGTGTAACAATGGCTTATGAAATGATGAAATATCTGGTCACGACTTTAACCTGGTATTTGTACTCAGCAATGACGTCGACTCTATACTTTGGAACCCATATCTCGGAAACTATTAGCAATTACACCTATTGCCTGTTTTCGTTAGGGAGCCAATCTGTGAAGGGGACAGGGGAAGACATGTTTCCCTACCTGTTCACTCTCCCTTTCTCCTTCACCACCACCCTCTTATCCCCCGAGCTAGTTACGGTGGTTCTCCGAGATGTTGAATATCCTTGGGATACTCAGACCAGCCTGCTCTTGTTGTTATGTCTCCTGAATGCGCTTCAGGTTTTGTTGAGGGTTAGACAACTACTTAGGAATCTCATCCGGAGATCTGTCTTGAGGCGGGATAGTTGCGAGTGGCAGGGAGTGTGGGAGGATATGGGCAGGTTTCTAGAGCAGTGGTCACCTCCAGTGTTTTGGACATTCACCCCTGAACAACTGCAAAATCCTAAAAAGCTGGCAGAATGCTTGAAAAAAAGGTGTCATGACTCTGGCAGTTCCAAAGTGACACAAATCACTGTAGCGTGCTGGGGTCTGGCTTGTGCCTATCGAGCTGCAATTGATGCTACTAGCAACCTAGCTCCAGCTCCTGCAGCCGCTCCAGCTCCTGCAGCCGCTCCTGCTCCTGCAGCCATTCCAGTTCCAGCTCCTGCAGCTGCTCTAGCTGCAGCTCCTGCAGCCGCTCCAGCTCCTGCAGCCACTCCAGCTGCAGCTCCTGCAGCCGCTCCAGCTCCTGCAGCTGCTCCCACTCCTGTGTCTGGGTCAGAGAAATGAGCTGTAGCAGTGCAAGTTGACCCCGCAGAGGGTATTCCAACCCCTGTGGCAGACCCTGTGTCTGGGTCAGAGAAACGAGCTGTAGCAGTGCAAGTTGACCCCGCAGAGGGTATTCCAACCCCTGTGGCAGACCCTGTGTCTGAGTTAGAGAAACGAGCTGTAGCAGTGCAAGTTGCCCCTGTAGACAAGGTGAAGAAATGGTATAGAGGCTCAGGTCGTTTAGAACGCAAACAGTCTTCTGCTAAGTCTGGGCATAGTGAAGACGAGGCTGGGCCATCAAAGGTGCAGGAGACTGAAGATGAGGATGGGGACGTCGAAAAATCAACAGTAACTACCCGGACTCTATACCAGCGTGAGCTACGAGATGTGCGAAAAGATTTTGGTCGCTGTATAGGTGAGCAGCTTCTCACCTGGCTGCTCTGGTGCTGGGACACTGGAGCCAATTATGTGGAATTAGAGGGCAAGGAAGCCAGGCGGCTGGGATCCCTTGCTAGGGACGCATGCATTGACAAAGCAATTGGAGATGGAGCATGATCTCGCAGTCTCTGGAGGCGTCTCCTGTCAGCTGTGCAGGAAAGGTATCCCTTCAAGGAAGAACTTGTATGTCTACCAGGCAAATGGACCACCATGGAGAAGGGAATTCAGTACCTGAGGGAATTGGCCATACGGGAAGTAATTTATAAGGACCTAGATGACGCACAAACATCCGCAGATCCAGATGCAGTCCAGTGTACACCACCTATGTGGCGGAAGTTTGTACGGAGTGCACCATCATCATATGCCAGCTCATTGGCAATACTAGCCTGGAAAGCGGAGGAGAATCCCCCAGTGAATGAAGTGGCTAAATTACTCCGGCAGTACGAAGGAAATCTCTCCTCTTCCCTACAGGCCTGTGTCTCGGCTGTGGAGAAACTCTCTGAAGAGGTCCACCAACTTAAAGAGAATTTATCTTCCCCTCCACCTGAACGAACCAGTGTCCACCAGCTAAAAGAGAATGCTTTGGAGAAACTTTCTGAAAAGATCCACCAACTTGAAGAAAGATTATCTTCCCCTCCACCTGAACAAAACAGTGTCCACCAGCTAAAAGAGAATACTTTGGAGAAACTTTCTGAAAAGATCCACCAACTTGAAGAGAGATTATTTTCCTCCCCACCTGTACAAACCAGTGTCTCAGCTATTAGGGGTAAACGTTCATCTATGCAAGGAAGACAATATGGTGGGCACACACACCGCGCCACCCTGTGGTTTTACCTTTGTGACCATGGAGAGGACATGAGAAAATGGGATGGAAAATCTACTGCGACCCTAGAGGCACGGGTACGTGAATTGCAAAGGAAAACAATTGGGAAAAAGGGGTTCTCTGAAAAGTTTGCTGCTCCAACTTCCAGCAGGCAGTCCTTTAGACACAGAAACGAAGATTCTGACCAGGACTAGAGGGGCCCTGCCTCCAGCCAGGGGGAGGAAAGGGACAATCGAGTTTATTGGACTGTGTGGATTCGATGGCCTGGCACGTCAGACGCACAGAAGTATAAGGCTTTGGTAGACACCAGTGCACAATGTACTCTAATGCCATCAAGCTATAAAGGGCCAGAGCCCATCTGTATTTATGGTGTGACGGGGGGATCCCAGCAGTTAACTGTATTGGAGGCTGAAGTGAGTCTAACCAGCAATGAGTGGCAAAAGCACCATATTGTGACTGGCCCAGATGCTCCGTGCATCCTTGGCATAGACTATCTTACAAGAGGATATTTCAAGGACCCAAAAGGGTTCCGCTGGGCTTTTGGCATAGCTGCCTTGGAGACAGAGGACATTAAACAGTTGTCTACCTTGCCTGGTCTCTCAGAGGACCCTTCTGTTGTGGGGTTGCTGAGGGTTGAAGAACAGCAAGTGCCGATCGCTACCACAACTGTGCACCGGCGGCAATATCGCACCAACCGAGACTCCCTGAGTCCCATCCATAAGCTAATTCGTCAACTGGAGAGCCAAGGAGTGATCAGCAAGACTCATTCACCTTTTAATAGTCCCATATGGCCAGTGCGAAAGTCTAATGTTGAGTGGAGACTAACAGTGGACTATCATGGCCTGAACGAAGTCACGCCACCACTGAGTGCTGCAGTGCCGGATATGCTAGAACTCCAGTATGAACTGGAATCAAAGGCAGCCAAGTGGTATGCCACAATTGATATCGCTAATGCATTTTTCTCCATCCCTCTAGCAGCACAGTGCAGGCCACAGTTTGCTTTCACTTGGAGGGGAGTCCAATGTACTTGGAATCGGCTGCCCCAGGGGTGGAAACACAGCCCTACCATTTGCCATGGACTGATCCAGTCTGCGCTGGAGCAGAGGGAAGCTCCTGAACACCTGCAGTACATCGATGACATCATTGTGTGGGGTGACACTGCAGAAGAAGTTTTCGAGAAAGGGGAGAAAATAGTCCAAATCCTTCTGAAGGCCGGTTTTGCCATAAAACAGAATAAAGTTAAAGGACCTGCACAAGAGATCCAGTTTTTAGGAATTAAATGGCAAGATGGACGTCGTCAAATCCCAATGGATGTGATCAACAAAATAACAGCTATGTCTCCACCAACTAGCAAAAAAGAAACACAAACTTTCCTAGGTGTCGTGGGGTTTTGGAGAATGCATATTCCAAATTACAGTCTGATTGTAAACCCGCTCTACCAAGTAACCCGTAAGAAGAATGCTTTTGAATGGGGCCCTGAGCAACGACAAGCCTTTGAACAAATTAAGCAGGAAATAGTTCGTGCAGTAGCCCTCGGGCCAGTCCGAACAGGACCAGATGTAAAGAATGTGCTCTACACCGCAGCCGGGGAGAATGGTCCCACCTGGAGCCTCTGGCAGAAAGAACCTGGGGAAACTCGAGGTCGACCCCTGGGGTTTTGGAGTCGGGGATACAGAGGATCTGAAGCCCGCTATACTCCAACTGAAAAGGAGATATTGGCAGCATATGAAGGAGTTCGATCTGCTTCGGAAGTGGTCGGTACTGAAGCGCAGCTCCTCCTGGCACCCCGACTGCCGGTACTAGGCTGGATGTTCAAAGGAAGGGTCCCCTCTACACATCATGCAACTGATGCTACATGGAGCAAGTGGGTTGCACTGATTACTCAGCGGGCTCGAATAGGAAACCCCAGTCGCCCAGGAATCTTGGAAGTGATTATGGACTGGCCAGAAGGCAAATACTTTGGGATATCATCAGAGGAGGAGGTGGTTCGTGCTGAAGAAGCCCCCCTGTACAACAAGCTACCAGAAAATGAGAAGAAATATGCCTTGTTCACTGACGGGTCCTGTCGTATTGTGGGAAAGCTTCGGAGATGGAAAGCTGCTGTATGGAGTCCTACACGACGAGTTGCGGAAGCTGCTGAGGGAGAAGGTGAATCGAGTCAGTTTGCAGAAGTGAAAGCCATTCAGCTGGCTTTAGATATTGCTGAACGAGACAAGTAGCCAGTTCTCTATCTCTATACTGATTCATGGATAGTAGCAAATGCCCTGTGGGGGTGGTTACAGCAATGGAAGCAGAACAACTGGGAGCGCAGGGGCAAGCCCATCTGGGCTGCGGCATTGTGGCAAGATATTGCTGCCCGGGTAGAGAACCTGGTTGTAAAGGTACGCCATGTAGATGCTCATGTGCCCAAGAATCGGGCTACTGAAGAACATCAAAACAACCAGCAGGTGGATCAGGCTGCTAAGATTGAAGTGGCTCAGGTGGACCTGGACTGGCAACATAAAGGTGAATTATTTATAGCCCGATGGGCCCATGACACCTCAGGCCATCAAGGTAGAGATGCAACATACAGATGGGCTCGTGATCGAGGGGTGGACCTGACCATGGACACTATAGCACAGGTTATTCATGACTGTGAAACATGTGCTGCAATCAAGCAAGCCAAACGGTCAAAACCTCTTTGGTATGGAGGACGATGGCTGAAATATAAATATGGAGAGGCCTGGCAGATTGATTACATCACACTCCCTCAAACCCGCAACGGCAAGTGCCACGTACTTACAATGGTGGAAGCAACCACCGGATGGCTGGAAACATATCCTGTGCCCCATGCCACTGCCCGGAACACTATCCTGGGCCTTGAAAAGCAAGTCCTATGGCGACATGGCACCCCAGAGAGAATTGAGTCAGACAACGGGACTCATTTCCGAAACAACCTTATAGACACTTGGGCCAAAGAACATGCTATTGAGTGGGTGTATCACATCCCCTATCATGCACCAGCCTCTGGAAAAGTTGAACGATACAATGGACTGTTGAAGACTACACTGAAAGCAATGGGTGCTGGGACATTCAAAAATTGGGATACACATTTGGCAAAGGCCACCTGGTTAGTCAATACCAGGGGATCTGCCAACCGAGCTGGACCTGCCCAATCAAACCTGTTACGCACTGTAGAAGGGGATAAAGTTCCTGTAGTGCACGTAAGAAACATGCTGGGTAAAACAGTCTGGGCTACTCCTGCCTCAGGAAAAGGCAAACCCATTCGTGGAATTGCTTTTGCTCAGGGACCTGGATGCACTTGGTGGGTAATGCAAAAGAATGGGGAGGTCCGGTGTGTACCTCAAGGGGATTTGATACTGGGTGAGAATAGCCCATGAGTTGAATTGTAGTATGTTAATTATTATATAATAATGTATGTCATCACTACCATGATTGCTATATATCATAGATGAAAATGGTGATTAATTAGAATGTATTGGACAGAGTGTAACCTGAGCATGACATAAATGGTATGGAATAAGGGGTGGATATCTGTCTGTCCTGGTTCCAGTTAGGACAGAGTTAAGTAGCTCATAGTAGTTGGTAGGGTGCTATGTTTTGGATTAGGATGAGAAGAGCGCTGATAACATGCTGATGTTTTAATTGTTGCAGAGCAGTGTTTACACCAGGCCAAGGACTTTTCGGCTTCTCGCTCTGTCCTGCCAGTGAGCAGGCTGGGGGTGCAGCAGGAGCTGGGAGGGGACAGACCCAGGACAGCTGACCCAAACTGGCCAAAGGGGTATTCCATACCATCTGACATCATGCTAAACAATATATAGGGGTGGCTGGCCGGGGTGGGGGGGCCGGCTGCTCGGGAATAGGCTGGGCATCGGTCAGCGGGTGGTGAGCAATTCCATTGTGCATCACTTGTTTTCTTACACATTATTATTGTTAATACTATTATCATTATCACTATTATTATTACTATTGTTATTATTATATTCCTGTCTTAATAAACTGTCTTTATCTCAACTCACCGGCTTCACTTTCCCGTTTCTCTCCCCCCTCCCAGAGAGGGAGGGGGGAGGGTGAGCGAACGGCTGTGTGGTGTTTAGCTGCCAGCCGGGTTAAACCACAACACTATCATAAACCTTTCATGCTGGACACCCATATGGGCAAGCCATCATTCAGAATTACTACATTTTGACAAAGAGGACACAAAATTCAGTTATAGCAACCTTACACCCTCAAGGAGAGTGAAAAACAAAACAAAACAACAAAAAAAGCTTGTTTTTGTGTACAAATGATAACAAATTTACAAAAATACGTCTGATTTATTCACATCACTTTAGAACTGATCCTATATTCTGTTAATGACTCCAAAGAAAGGCTTTGTTTTGTGTAATGGGTAGAATATTTAATTTACCTATTTGTCTGTACAAATGATAACTTTTCCACACTCAGGTGATCAAAAGACACAACCAAAACAGTTTTGAACACCTTTTAAAATCAGAAATTTTAATTACATGGTCCTTATTCCAGTGTTATGTGTTAGACTGCTTGTCAGTAACTGATCTCTACTGAATATGTAAGTATATATTACATATTACTGTATATATTACTTAAATATTACTATATGTAAGTATAAAGTATATACGCATTAACATTTTGTTATGTGTCCCATCGACAACTATCTAGACATGATTTCTGTATATAGATTTCCTCAGGTTTCCCTAATTAGGAAGAATCATCTGTGACCATCTGTCAGCCTCTGTCCAAAGAAGGACTTGGATCCCTATTAAGTCAAAATTGAATCAGCACTTACTAATCTTACTATGTCAATAAAGCGCTCTCTCTCTTTCTCAAAAAAAAAAAAAAAAAAAAAAAAGCCTCTTTACTCCTGTCATGCACCATAGATTTTATTGTAACAAAAGTACCAAAGGAAGGTGTCAGCTCTTCTTTCTTTGCTTATTTATGTATTAATAAAGTAATTGTGTCTACTTTCTGGCAGGGGGTCATTGTTGTGTTAGATTAAGATGTTTGCCAAACCAAGGTTGATGGTGACTTGGTCACTACACCACCCTGTTTGCATATGCAAGTAGCCTACAGGTAACATTTATCATAAAGCTGCTTAGGCACATATTTTTTTTCTGCAGTCATGTAGGTATTTTATTTTAAAACAAGCAAACAAACAAACAAATAAACTAATCAGTTTTAGGCTGGATAGACTCCTTGGATGATAAATAGCTTGACATGACCCTTCTCTACTGAGATCTGAAAAGCTGAAATTTTGTTAATTTTATTGTTAGATAAATAAGACCTATTGTTTCTCTTTCTTGTTAGGAGAATTAACTTCTGGAATTGTGTTTAAAGTGTGAGCATTCCCACTTTTTTTCAACCAAAGGTATGGAGATTTTACATGTCTTTTCTTATATTTGCATATCTATAGTAGTGTTGATGACTGGACTGGGACTGATGTCACAGGTAGAAAGGGAAAGAAAAAACACTCAAAGGTAGATGGTGTGATTCTACTTTTGAATAATATCTGAGGCTTTTGTTCTGAATTGGACTTTTTGAATTTGTCTGAATCACTGCTCTCATTTTTATTAACATTTTTCTACCTGATTTGTTTCCCTTGACTTATTTTGTAGGGCAAATTCTCTGCTAGTATAAATAAATATAGCTGAATAATTTCTATGATGCTTCTATTTACTCTACCTGAGAATTTCCTTTTGTTTCTAATAGACTACCTAAAACTTTCTCCAGTCCGTTAAATGAAGTGAAGAGTGTGTCTGCCTCCTCCGGCTGTTACCTCCAGCCCAGGACTACTCTTGTCCAGCCACTGGAGCCCAGCCCTGTGTCCAGAGATGTAGGGTCTCTGCCCAGGCTGGGGAACACAGCTACCACTTTCCCCTTTGCTGGTTTAACCAGTAGCAAAGTTGAGCAAGTATCCTACAGACTCACCAACAGACAGAACACTGACATGACCAGTCACAGACTACCCCAGCAAAGGACTGCTTCCAGCAACACTTACACACAGGACTTAATATAAATCATCGATATAGACAGCCTAGTCCCCTTCCTTCTCTCTTACTAGTAGAGATCTATCTAGTAGTGATGGCACACACATGGCATCCTCTACATTCACAAGCACACAAATGTTTGTCCCTGAGTAGCTGGTATGACCCCTCTGCCTACCCAAAAGCCCTGCACAGAACCCAAGCCCACTTATCAGCATCATGGGTCACCTACTCACCAGCTAGTCCAGCTTGAATTTCTCTGCAAACACAGCACTCACACATTAATCCCTCAGGAACACCACATTAACAGATCACCCTGTGTGCACTAGCACAGACCCCCTGCTACCGGATACTGCGGCCTGGACCATAGGAACCCACTACTTGCCAAGTAGTCCAGTTTAAAGTTTGAAAATATGCATACCCCATGCACACCAGGGTGGGAAACATAAGCTCAGCCTACACCAACAGCCAGCACCAGGTACTCACACCAGTAACCTCCCTAGCACTTAGGTTATCACTGGGCCTCCAGGAGCTGGCACCACAAGCCAGGGGTGCCTGTTCCACCAACCTGACTCCAGCAGCTGAGACCAGCTTTCACTAACACACACACAGTTGTTGTCAGCAGCTGTCACGTAGTCATAGCACACGGGAGAGAGAGTGTGAACATGCAGAGAAGGCATTAAGAAAAGATTTAATGAAAAAAAAAGAAAAAAAATAGGTCAGACTGCAGTGATTGGGCACAGGACTCATCCAGACAAGCGTACTGACCAGCGCCATCTCACATGCAATCTGCCTTTTTATACCCTGTTATACCTATTCCACGCCCACCCCACCCCCAACCCCACATCGCCCCATCCCCCCAATGGGTTTGTAGAGCTCTCTCATCTCACAAAGATGATCATAGGGCTGGAGCACCTCTCCTATGAAGAAAGGCGGAGAGTGATGGGGATGTTCAGCGTGGCGAAGGGAAGGCTCTGATCTTATAAAAAGGGTGGAGAAGGACTCTTTACTTGGGTAGATAATGATAGGACAAGGGGGAATGGACATAAACTAAAAGAGGATAGATTTAGACTAGACATTAGGGGGAAATTCTTCACTGTAAGGGTCGCGAGGCAGTGGAACAGAAGTCTGAGAGAAGCTGTGGATGCTCCATCCCTGAAGGTGTTGGAGTCCAAGCTGGATGTAGCCTTGGCCAACCTTATCTAGTGGGTGGCATCCCCACCTCTGGCAGAGGAGTTGGAGTTAAATGACTGTTACAGCCCCTTCCAACTGAAACCATTCAATGATTGATTCTATGATCCCCTCCTGCCCCCTGCCATGGGTTTGCAGAGCTCTGCAAATTCTGCACCTTCTCAGCCCAGCCCCCCACCCAGGTTCACAGTCTTAACTGTTGCAAAGTCTAGGTTAATCTTCCTGGAAGTGGCACCTGTGGTTTGAGGTTTGTTTCTTGTGATTGTCTCCATTTTTGCTTTGTCAGGTCTGTGTCTCAGCACTTTGCTTATTGCTCCCCCTCTTAACTTATCATCCCGATCCAGAAATCCTTAAACAGATGACCTTTCTTGAATCCATTCCATTCTTTTCTGTATCAATTAGTACGACTGACTTTTTTTTTTCTTTTTTTTTTTCCGGTCATTTTCTCCCAACTTAGAAGACCTCAATCAGATAACCCTGTTAGAATAAACATTCCCGCTTTCTAACACGTCCTCATCAATTAGTGTGGCTGAACAGAATTGGATCCCATTGCTGCTTTATTATCTCTCATTGCATTGGAAAAGGTCTTTGACCAGATACCCTTAAAGGAGCAGACACTCTCCTCCTACATACCTTTACACAGTGAAATCTAGGAGTCTTTTCCATCTAAATACCGGAAACACCTCTTCACTGTGTAGGTGATGAAGCACTGGAATGCTTTGCCAAAGATGTTGTGGAGTCTTGCACCTTGGAGATCTTCATAATACATCTGAATATGGTCCTGGGTAACCTGCTTTCAGCCTTAACCATTTTATAGTTCTATACTTCTATAGTTCTGTGATTCTGTGATACTGTGATTCTGTATTTATTTATCTGTTTATACTGCAAATCGATTTCTGTATTCGTTTTTCCTAAAAATGTCAAATCAATTTCCTTAAAGAACAAGAGCAGAAATAGCAGTTTTTAAAAAGTAATATAAAAATATTTATGGCATCAGCTATTTGTATTGAACAACTTGAAACACTTACTAATTACTGAGAACTGAAAATATAATATTAGGCTGGGTGGGGACAGTCAACTAGTTGGCTTCACTGGTCAGATTCTCAGATTTTAAGGTACGTTCTCACATTTCACTTGCAACATTTTTCTAGCTTTCTAGGGGTTTGCTTTATATATGTAATAGCTTTCCATTATGATTAAAATGCACCAAGAGTCAAAATAGTGTGATATGTGACAAAAACTGAAATCCAGTGTATTTCCTAATTATGAACAAATGAAGGAAAACATACCTGCTTTTATACCTGTGAAACAGACAGTTGTTTAGATACTATCTGCTTTGCTGAGCTGGATACTCCCTGTTGATTCTTTTTTGTTGTTTATTTGTTTGTTTGTTTCAATAAAATAGTCTACATACTGTATGAGAAAATCAACAGCAGACTTTGAATTAAGAGCTTGAAGAGAGCAGTTTATACTGAATTGAGGCAAACAGCAGATGCTTACAGCCAGTACCTACTGTTGACAGTGCTCATATAAAAACAACATACTGCAATTACCAGAGGTTATCTTGCAGACAAAGTGGGAAATATGAGATCCAGCAAGAAATATGACACAAAAGCTTTCACTGCTCAGAGGCTGCAAGCTGAGGACTTCTTATAGTTATAGACATTATAGACAATTTGACCTTGCCTCTAGGTCCCAAAATTTTCATATTTCACATATGCCACTCTCTCTTCCTAATAATCAGCTTCAGTAGTGCTCACTGTTCAGCTGCTATGCCTGCATGTCTTTTTGCAGTACATTTTTATTAAAATATGTGATTATACAGCACTTGCTGGTAAACAAGTTGAGCATTTTATTCACAGATGTTTTTTCCTTTGTGCCCCAGTTTATCATTACTCTAAAGATTTCACACTTTTTCATATTACTGCTAAGATACCAAGGCAAAGAAGTTTTGAGAGGTTATATGTTTTAGTTAATAGTTTTCACCAGACTAGATACTAAATTCATATTTTTTTTTTCGCTAGAACATTTCTGGGGGGAGGGCAGGGAGATGGAGAGTGGGGAGTACACATTCTTATTCAGTGGTCCTAGACATTTGAGACCAAACTGAGAACAGCTAAATTTGGAATGGACCTATCTGTACACCTGAGTAATGTTTGATTTGCTAAAGCACTTTTCTCCTATTTGTTTTTGATTTTATGGAAGTTAACCTATTTTAAATACCTGGTTTCTGTTCTGGCATTTTGCCACTTCTATCTGTTATGCAGATAAATTAGCACCCCTTTTGAACTAATATATAACTTCTCCTCTTTCATAATCCTTGAAGGGAGTGGAGGGGATTATTTGCTGACATTTGAGTTACATTTTTATTCCATAGAGTAAGGCCAGATTTCTGAGAATATTAAGGCACCCAGCTTCCGTGATAACAGTGGGTATTAGACACTTAAGTATGTTTATAAGTCTGCTTCAAAATTAAATTGAAAAATTAAGTAAAAAGCTCAAAAGATATGAAAGGCAGTTATTGGAACATCTGTTGGATCTCTAAGGTATAATTGCAACACATGCCACATGTCAACTTCAGTGGCTATGTCCCACCAGCACAGAAAATTAAGAGAACTGGAAGATGGCCATATGTCAGCCAGAAGAATACAGACAATCTTCAGCAACAATAAACATATTATATAATATCATATAATTTTATCCAGTTTGGGAAACAGTTTGTGCACTGTTTGTATGTGAAGATAAACTGTCTACATATCACAGTTTGTAATTTCAGTATGCCATTGTATTATATGACACTATCATCAAAGTCCTCAAAGAAGATGTGTTTGTGAGGAAACAAGATAATAACACCTATATTAGAATCATTCTTCAAATAAGCTCGAAGAAGAGAAAAAATGTTCATCAATTCTCATATAAGTTCTAGTCTATTTTCAAAGCTAATTGTCACTTAATAAGTCAAATCTACTAGATATGTAAAAATAGGCACGGTTTATACCAGGAGTAATATTGGAAGTATCATGCAATCAATAAAGAAGAATACATTGACCAAGTAACACAAATTCCAAAGCCAGAAAATACATTGTAGAGCTCCCCTCCACACACACAAAGTAGATAATTTCTCCACAAAATCAGAATTGAATATATTTTAAAAAAAAGAATATCCAAATCATCTTAAGAAGGTAAAGAACATTTTTTTTCTCCTACTTCCTTTCAGTGAAGCATTCCAGTGTTATATAAATATACTTCATATGTAGGATCATAGAATGGTTTATGTTGGAAGGAAACTTTATGGTCACCTAATTCCAACCCCCCCCTGACATGGGCAGAGACACCTCCCACTAGATCAGGTTGCTCAAAACCCCACCCAACCTGACCTTAAACACATCCAGGGTTGGGGCATCCAAAACTTTGCTGGGTAACCTCATCCAGTGCCTCACCACCCTCATAGTAAACATTTTTTGCCTAGCATCTAAGCTAAGTCTACCCTCTTTTAGTTTAAAACAATTACTCCTTGTCCTGTCACTACATTCCTTCATAGAGTTTCTCCCCATCTTTCCTGTAGGCCCACTTTAAATATTGGAAGGCTTTAACGAGGTCTTCCTGGAGTTTTCCCTTTTCTAGACTAAATAGCCCCAACCCCCCCAGCCTATTTTCATATGGGAGGTGCTCCAGCCCTTTCTTCTTATTTGCCACCATCCTCTGTACCCACTCCAAGAGGTTCTTGTCTTTCTTATGCCGCAGGCTCCAGAACTAAATGCAGTACTCCAGGTGGGGTCTTATGAGAGCAGAAGAGAGGGGGAGAATCACCTCCTTCAACATGCTAGCTACATTTCTAAAATCCCTAAAGAACACCACTCATCACTGGTTTCCACTTAACATAAAGTTGTTAATGGTAACTCTTTGAGTGCAACCATCCAGCCAATTCCTTACCCACCAAGTGGTCCATCCATCAGAAACATGTCTCTCCACTTTAGAGACAAGTATGTTGTATAGGACAGTGCTAAATGCTTTGCACAAGCCCAGGTAGATGATGTCAGTTCCCTTATCCAGGTGATGTCAGATGTGATGTCATTCTGTTATCCACCAATGCTGTAACCCCATCATAGAAGGCCACCAAACTTGTCAGGCACAATTTGCTCTTGTTGGCATCACCAATCACCCCCTTATTTTCCATGCACCTTAGTGTATTTTCCAGGAGGATTTGCTCCATGGTCTTGCTAGGCACAGAGGTAAGAATGACTGACCTATAGTTCCCCAGGTCTTCCTTTTTTCCCTTTTTGAAAATAGGGGTTTTATTTCCCCCCTTTCAGTGAAAGGGAACTTCACCAGACTGCCATAACTTCTCAAATATGATGGATACTGGCTTAGCAACTACATCTGCCATGTCCCTCAGGACCCTTGGATAGATCTCTTCAGGTCCCATGGACTTACGCGCCTTTAGGTTCCTTAGCTGGTCTTGAACTTAATCTTTTCCAACAGTGGACAGTTCTTCATTCTCCCATTCCTTGCTTTTGTCTTCTGTAGCTAGAATGTTTCTCGTGAAGACTGAGACAAAAAAGTCATTGAGTACCTCTACCTTCTTCATATTCTGGGTAACTAGGTCTCCTGTTTCCTTCTGGAGAGGGCTCATAATTTCCCTAGTCTTCCTTTTATCTCTGACGTACCTGTAGAATCCTTTCTTGTTGCCTTTGATGTCCCTGGCCAGATTCAAATATATGTAGGCTTTAGCTCTCCTGACTTAATCCCTAGAGGCTCAGACAATATCTCTACATTACTCCCAGGCTACCTGTCCTTGCTTCCACTCTCTGTAGGACTCCATTTATTTGAGTTTGTTGAAGATCTTTTTGTTCATCCATGTAGGCTTCCTGGCTCTTTTGCCCAATTTCTTCTTCATTGGGATGCATTGCTTGAGCTTGGAGTAGGTGATCCTTGGGTATTAACTAGCTTTCTTGGGCCCCTCTTCCCTTCAGGGCTTTGTTCCACGTTACTCTACCAAACAGTTCCCTGCAGAGGGCTAAGTCTGCTCTCCCAAAGTCCAGGGTAGTGAACTTGCTGTGCTCTATCATTGCTGCCCTCAGGATCCAAAACTGCATCATTCCATGGGCACCACAGCCAAGGTTTCACCAGCCCCTCCTTCTTGGTGAGAAAGAAGTCCCGCATAGCACCTCTTCTTCTTGGGTTCTCTACCACTTGGAAAAGGAACCTATCATCAGTGCACCCCAGGAACCTCCTGGGTTGCCTAAGATCTGCTGTTCTGCCCCTCCAACAGATTTTGGGGTGGTTAAAGTCCTCCATGTGGATGAGGGCTTGAGAATGTGAGGCTGCTCCTATTTCTCCATAGAGGACCTCACCTACTTAGTCTTCCTGATCAGGTGGCCTGTAGCAGACCCCCACTATAATGTCCCCCATCCCTGCCCTCCCTTTAATCCTAACCCATAAGGTCTCTGTCAACTCCTCATCTATCCCTAGGCAAAGCTCCATATACTCCAGATGCTCACTGTCACAAAGGGTGAAGCCACCTCCTCATCTCCTCTTCCTGTCCTTCTTAAAGATCCTATATCCTACCATTCCAATACTCCAGTCATGGATGCCATCCATCCCTCCTCATTAAATATGTCTAACTTTGGCCACTAGCCACTGAATTTTGTGCTCTAGTCAAAAGGTTAAAAAAAATCAATTATAAAATATATTTATTTTTTAAATGTATATGCTGTGATCTTCTCTCTGACTGTCTTTAAATAGAGGTAGTTGATCTTCATAAGCCTCAGTCATCCATCTTTTTTTGCCAGATCGGAACTACAGTGTTTCCTCTCTACCAAGGACAGACCATGATGTTTTGAAAATGATTAGGTATATAACTTATTTTCATACTGTAATAAATACTTCCACAAAAAAAATAGATTCTATGAAAATAATTTTAGATTCTGTATGTTCCTTTTTATTTTTTTTTGGAAAATATTCAGAAAAAATGAATGGAACTATTTTTCAGTGCTGTCACCTGAAAGCAATCACATATAAATTACTCTATCATGAAAGACTGATCAAAACTTTATTGAAGTCAGTTCGAGCAACACCATAAACTTCAGTGGTTTAATTTGCTGCTTACATACTTCTCTTCAAATCAATAAACCAGGAGTATTTAATGTTTTCTAAATACATACAGTCCTGAATGTGCCACTGTTCAGCTGCTTAAGCAGGCCAGTTACCCATTGAATCTGCTAAGATAGTTCAAGGATTTATAAATAAGTACATGAACAAGTATTTCAGCACTAGCATATACACGAACATGAATGTATTTCACCAATATTAATGCTAGCGGTGGTCAATTGTACAAGACTACTATACCTACCATTATGAAGTATAATGCAGATTGAAAGACAGGTTCAGTAGAAGAGAATGAACAAATGCACATATTGGTGAGCTGTTATTTTAATAGTCTGATGACATCCTGTTAAGTTAATTTGAAGAATCTGTATTATTTTATTTACTAGAATTTATGTAGTTTTTTAAAAAAATCAAATAATTAAAATATACTGTTTCAAATTCAACACATTTTTTATTGTTAAGGCAAGGAAATTTTTGATTCTTTCCTCTAACAGGAAACACTGCCTTAGGAAACATTTCTTAAAAATTATGTTTTAAAGCATTCCCTTATGTTTTTTAACAAAGATTACTCTAGTAAGGAAGCCTGAATGATTGGATGGTAACATTTTCTTTTACTTTTACTACACTTCAACATTAAAGTGTATGATCCTTTTGGTTCATTCAGTCTGCACAGTAAAACCTTTTTTCATAAACTTCAAGCATTCAGAAACTTCAGGAATTCACTTATTCATGTGTCATCCCCCCCCCTCCCCCCCCCCATCTTGCCCCTGCCTCCCGGATATAGTTAATAAGTACTGCTTATCTTCCTGCAGCTAATAAGAACTGATTTGATGATAACATATTTTACTGTGGCCTAAGTGAAACTAAGTCATTAGTTAGACAGTTTGTGATGAGTAAAAATAACACCTCAGCACTACCATCTGGATTCTCATAATTAAATATAACCTTCAACCAATTTACTTTTCTCAACATCAGGCTGTTCTGTAATTCTTAGATAGGTATGTTACAATACCAAATTAATCATTTCTTCTATATTTTTGCACCTACTCCTCAACATTATCATTCTTGCAATCATGTCTTGCCTGATTTTAACGTTCTTATTGTAGCTATTTTTGAGATTTCATTCTAATGTTAACCATTCTTTTTTAAAAATCAAGTAACCCAAATGCTTTCCAGGAGACACCGCAAGCTAAACATCACAGGGGAAGAGAGAAAAAAAAAAAAGTCAGAAAAAAAGAAGAAAAAAAAAAGAAAAGAAAAACAACAATAAAATGATAAAATTTACTCACACATATTTTCATAACCATTTCAAAATATCCAAACTGTAGGAGATGAAAGATCTATGGTGTTCATAACTGTCCCTAAAGATAGCTAACTTACTCCCATGTAAAATGTAAAGGACAACTCTTTCCCAGAATCCAGCAATTTCCAGCTCAGGAACATCATGAGGCAGGTAAGTTGTTTCTGGATTTTTCTTTCAATAATCTAATAAGCTCCTTTCACCATACTCAATATTCTGCAGCAGAGACCCACCATTTAATCATATGTTAGGTGTAAAAATCATTTTTTATCTTCAGTTTGCTTATTTAGTCATTCCCAAACTGGAAGATGTTCAAAATTTTGTCATCTTTCCTGCCTTTCTTTTTTTTTCCATTTCTACTGTATCTTTTTCAAGATATTAGGATCAGAATGGGACACTATTCAGGATGTAAGTACAAAACAGACTTTTGAAGTGATGCAATTATTCTCAGGCATTTGGTTTTGTGGTTTTGTCTTTTTCTGGTTTGAGAGAAGGGCTGTTATTCATTACAGTTACCCATTCATTTCTTTATTTAATGTCTCCCATTTAATTTTCTGTTGTTAGACCAATAGTAATTTCAGATAAGCTATTTCCACGTAATTATTTAAAATAACCCCAACATCTCATTCCTAGGTAGCTGTGGTCATCTCAAAATCCATGATTGTAAGTGTGAAATCAGAATTTTTCCCGTGTTTATGATTTAGCACTTACCTATACCAATTTCATTCCCTTATCACTCAGTCTTGTGCAGTTTTCCACAGTCAACCTTCCCTTCCCTTCCCTTCCCTTCCCTTCCCTTCCCTTCCCTTCCCTTCCCTTCCCTTCCCTTCCCTTCCCTTCCCTTCCCTTCCCTTCCCTTCCCTTCCCTTCCCTTCCCTTCCCTTCCCTTCCCTTCCCTTCCCTTCCCTTCCCTTCCCTTCCCTTCCCTTCCCTTCCCTTCCCTTCCCTTCCCTTCCCTTCCCTTCCCTTCCCTTCCCTTCCCTTCCCTTCCCTTCCCTTCCCTTCCCTTCCCTTCCCTTCCCTTCCCTTCCCTTCCCTTCCCTTCCCTTCCCTTCCCTTCCCTTCCCTTCTTCCCTTTCTCTGTTCACAGACATCTCTAATTCCTTACTTGCTTGCCTTCTTCAAGGACATTTGGTGAGGAACTATGTCTAATGTCCATATGAAAGATTATATCAAACCAAGTCATCTTTACCCGTTCATTGATGGGCTCAAAGAATTCTGATAATATTGTAAGGTATTATTTCCCTGTAGAAAAGCTGTAGTTTTTTTTTGCCTCAATAAATTGTATTTATACACATATGTATGGTTTATATCCTTTATTATACTTTTTACTAATTCATCACATTGTTCAAAAGTTAAGCCATCTTAAGATTTTACTCTTACAAAACAGAACAAAAACATATTTTCAAATACCAAAGAGTATTATCTGTGCAGTATATAAATGTGCCAATCAGTTGAAATGATTCCAAGTCTGAATTGCTGTTTTAACAAGTTTTCCCTTTGGGATGTATTCATTCCATTTGAATTGAGAACCACTATATTTTAATTTGGTCTGTTGCACTGAGATTGTTCTATTGTACTGACTTTGCCGCTGGAATATTGTGTTCCATTGTATTGCATTTATCCAAAGTAGTTTGGCAATGCTTTACTTCTTCTGGAGTAAGGGAAGCTTCATTTTCATACTTGAACCTGGGCTTTGAACAGGTTTCATGAGAGAAAGACTCTGTCTAAGTTACATGTACCTGTTCTATTTTGAAATCTAGTTTCAGTAGAACAGCAAAACACGTGTAGACATTGTATACAATGGTCTATGGTCTACGTAAAGTATTTTGAATTAAATAAGACCTTTGAGTATGAAAATAGTTCATCTGTTAAATTTTCAGGTGTACAGTACAGATATTTGAAAAGTCCCAGATTTGGCTTATGTTTGTTTATTTACTTTAAATAATTTCCAGCTAGATTAATGTAGTGAAGCTTTATATGGGTGACCCGTTCGGTGATAAACTGGAGCTGATTGATACGGCGGTGCACTAAGGGTTAAGAAGAAGTTGCTAAGCTCGGACGGGCCTATAGAGGGCTACGCGTGATCAAAAGGAATGCACCAATCAGAAGTCTGTAACTACGCACGCTAGCCACGTGCAGCACATATAGCTGGCTCAGAAAGCTATATAATATCTGGCATTGGAACAATAAGGGGTCTCCATTTCTTGACTGTTTTGGAGTCCGTGTCCTCATTCCCTTCAGCTTTACTTTTTTTTTTTTTTTTTCCTGTCTCAATAATGTGTATGTATTTAAAACTTCCTGTGTAAACACTTCTTTGAAATCTAAGAGACATAATGAAAATGAGAAAAATCTTCACAAATAGAAAGCAGAAGCATTCCCAGGCTTATTTGCCGTACTAGTAATCAAGCAAGGAAGAAAATAAAAATAAACAAATGAATAAATGAATAAATAAATAAATAAATAAATAGATAAAGTAAAAGGGCTTCTACATGAACCTTACTTCTCTTTGTCATTTGTGTGGGTACCTTCACTTTGGACCTGATGAGAACCCACAACATGTTGCTGATCTGGCACAAGGTTCCATGTTCTGCTGATTGCAACAAGCAGATCCATAGTGGGATCTGCTTTTTAAGATAAGGGAGCACACTGATGGAACTTGAGAAACAGAGAACATCCAGATGGGGTTTGTGGAATGAGATATAAAAGAATTAGATTTGTGTTCTAGTTTGTGGAAGTGATATTGTCCAAAAAATGACTAAGAAGGTAGTTCATATCTTAGCAGAAACTCGATTATGTAATAATAAGATGAAAAGGAGTTCATAGAATGAAAATAATGATTTGAAAGGAATTTGGGGAATTCAGGTGAGAATATACTGCAAATTAACTTTATTTTAGCATACTTAATGGTCTTTATCTCCTGTGCTTTTGTCGTCTTGAGATACCTAGGTTTTATATTAAGTCTCAGAATTCCATACTTTTAATGTCTTTCAAAATGTTTGGATTTTTTTTTTTTTTTAAGTACTGTAAAATATTTTTTCCTTAGAACTTATTTTAACCCTTTATTTTTAATGGAAGAAAAATAAATATGTTATTCTTCTCCAAACAGTAATAATATTTTAATTATTTGAAATATTTTTAAACATTTGATATTTTGTATCTTGAAAAATCAAAATGTGTTCCTGAAATGAAATGTATTGGAAAATGATCTCCTTAATTTAGTATTAAATTGTAAACGCAGTTTATTAAGTAGCATGTCACATGCTGCTTTTTCCTGCATAAGTTTGTTTACATGTGTATTTCCATTGTTCTTTCTGAAGATTTATCAGTGTTTTTTTTTTTGCTTTTGCTTTTGTTTTTGTTTTTGTTTTTGTTTTTTTCTCATTACTTTAGCCACTAATGATCATAGAAAAAAAAATAAAATTATTGAACTTTATGTTAGGTATGTGACTGTTTTCTTTAGATGTTTAAACTATGCTCTAGCCATGTCCCTTTTTCAAGTCTCATTCAACAGAGCATTTAAGAGTATTTAAATTCCATTAGTGTCACTCACTGAGGAGATTGGCTCCAGGGTAGACGCATTCTACAGTGGAGTAGGGGATCTCTGCATGCAGGGTGTTCCCTTCATCGAGGCTCCTTCAAGGCAGCCAAGGGAACTTCCAGGACCCAGCAGTCTGTGAGGGCAGCTGATGAGGCCTGGGCAGAGCCAGGAGTGCCCGCCCTCTCTCATACAAAGACAGCCCCTGGGGAGCACAAGCATCCAGGAGCAGGGCAAAAAGGGTGTGGGGCAGCAGTCAGGAGTGGTGTGGCAGTTTTATACCGCAGTGTGCACAGGCAGAGCACTGAAGCTTGGCTAGCTCAACCAGGGAGCAATGGTATCCACCCAGCAGAAGGCCGCGGCCCCGCAGAGCTCAGCACCCACCACAGCTGATGCAGCCTCCCACACAGAGCTCCAGGGGAACACCCAGGTGCCAGGCTGCCACGAGTACCATACTCTTATGCTAGTACAGGATGGCAGCAGCAAGCACAGCTGTGGGAGGTGAGCACCCCCAGCAAGTTTGCAGATTACACCAAGCTGAGTGGTACCGTTGATACTAAAGAAGGAAGAGATGCCGTTCAAAGGGACTTGGACAGGCTGGAGAAGTGGGCCCATGTGAACCGCATGAAGTTCAACAAGTCCAAATACAAAGTGCTGCACCTGGGTCAGGGCAATCCCAGGCATGAGCAAAGACTGGAAGAACTCTTTGAGAGCAGCCCTGCAGAAAAGGACTCGGGGGTTTTGGTGGACAAAAGCTGTACATGAGCTGGCAGTGCGCACTTGCAGCCCAGAAGGCCAACTGCATCCTGGGCTGCATCAAAAGAGGTGTGACCAGCAGGTCAAGGGAGGTGATTGTCCCCCTCTACTCTGTCCTTGTGAGGCCCCACTTGGAGTACTGAATCCAAGTTTGGGGCCCCCACCACAAGAAAGATGTGGACCTGTTAAAGTAAGTCCAGAGGAGGGCTACAAAGATGAACAGAGGGCTGGAGTACCTCTCCTATGAAGAAAGGTGGAGAGAGCTGAAGATGTTCAGCCTGGAGAAGAGAAGACTCCGGGAGGACCTCATTGTAGCATTTCAATACTTAAAGGTGTCTTATAAAAAAGATGGAGAACTCTTTACTTGGGTAGATAGTGATAGGACAAGGGGGAATGGTCTTAAACTAAAAGAGGACAGGTTTAGACTAGACATTAGGAGGAAATTATTCATCAACTTATTCATCAATGACCTGGATGAAGGGACAGGGTGCACCCTCAGCAAGTTTGCGGATGATGCATAGCTTGGCGGAGTGGCTGGCACACCAGAGGCCTGTGAGACCATTCAAAGAGATGTGGACAGGCTGGAGAGTTGGGCAGAGAGAAACCTTATCAGGTTCAAAAAGGGCAAGTGCAGGGTCCTGCACCTGGGGAGGAACAAACCCAGGCACCAGTACAGGCTGGGCACTGACCTGCTGGACGGCATCTCTGTGGAGAGAGACCTGGGAGTCCTAGTGGACAGCAAGTTAACCATGAGCCAGCAGTGTGCTCTTATGGCCAAGAAGGTCAATGGGATCATAGCCTGGGAGCATTGTGGACAACAGTTTGAGAGAGGTGGTCCTCCCCCCTCTACCCAGCTCTGGTGAGGCCACACCTGGAATATTGTGTGCAGTTCTGGGCTACCCAGTACAAGAGGGACATAGAACTTCTAGAGAGGGTCCAGCGTAGAGTCATGAAGATGATTAAGGGATTGGAGCATATATCTTGTGAGGAAAGACTAAGTGAGATGGGCCTGTTTAGCCTAGAGAAGAGGAGATTGAGAGGCGATCTTACCAACCTCTATAAATACCTGAGGGGACAATGTAAAGAGGATGGGGCCAAACTCTTCTCGGTGTTGGCCAGTGATAGGATAAGGGGTAATGGGTATAAATTGAACCACAGGAGGTTTCATTTCCTTGTGAGGAAGAACCTCGTTAAGGTTCAGGTGACAGAACACTGGAACAGGCTGCCTGGAGAGGTGTAGTATCCTTTGGAGATATTCAAAACCCGCCCGGATGTGATCCTGTGTAACATGCTCTAGGTGACCCTGCTTGAGCAGGGGTGTTAGATTAGATGGTCTCTGGAGGTCCCTTCCAACCTCAGCCATTCTGTAATTCTGTGAAATTCTTCACTGTAAGGGTGGTGAGACACTAGAACTGGTTGCCGTAGAGGTTGTGGATGCCCCTTTCCTGGAGGTGTTCAAGACCAGGTTAGATGAGGCTCTGAGCAACCTGGTCTAGTGGGTGACATCCCTGTCTATGGCACAGGGGTTGGAGTTAGATGATTAAGGTCTCTTCCAACCCGAGATATTCTGTGATTCTATGATTCAATAAGTTTTATGTACTTATTTGGATATCTTCTTAATGTTGACCAGATGGAATAATTGCTTATGCTCTCTGTATTCTGTGTCAAATATTCTGAGGGGAAAAAAAAAAAAAAAAAAGATAAAAAAATAAAAAGATCTATCCCAGAAATTTTGACAGTGCGTATGGCCAACCACTATACAAACATATTTTTTTTTTTTTCTGATTTACAGATGAGAAAAAGGCCTCAAGTAATTCTTGTGCAAAAAGTAACAAACATCTTTGTGATACAGTGGGAATTTGCAATGGCACTCTGTATAGCCAGGGGTTATTTGTGCTTTTATTCTAATTCAGTACTCAGCTAAAAGTATGATGAGACAAACTCTCTCCCTTCCTCTCTCTCTGCCTTTCTCTCTCTCTTGAATAAGACTGCAGTCTGCAATATATTATCTCAAAATTTTTTCAGGTCTTATCATTATATATAATAGTAAATTTTATAGAAAGCAATTTTCAGTGATGTTTTATTTTTATTTATTTATTTAAGAGAAGCTAATTTTCTCTATAAATATTTATGAAAACTATATGGTACAAGGAGCTAAAAATAATTTGAGAAAATTTTTCTGTCATCTTGTACAATGCAGAGCTTAAATATGAAAGTAAGTTTCTTAAGTTTAAGGAGATTATCTAAAAACAGACAGATAGTAATATGGAAGTTTTTCCACCTTTTGTAGCAAAGAATATTGGGAAAATGTACAAAAAATACAATATATTTTTAGACATGTGGTGATTCTGAGTAGAATTTAAGTTTTCATGATGAAAATATGTTTCAGTCAATGTGTAAAGGCTTTTTATATTATTGTTTCACAGAAGGAAATTTTCCATCCATAAAACTGATAGACAAAAGTTATTACAATGCAAAACTCAAAATTTTCTTTTTTATCTACTTAGCTAAGTACAGCTAAATAACAAAGAGGCTGTGATTTCTTTTCAAACAACAAAGTAACACAACATGCAAATGATACTATGAAGATTAAAAGGAATAAATTTGCTCTTTTATTTCATAGTGGCCATAATGCTAAAATATATGCCAGATCCACTGCACATAGTCATAACAAGAGTCTTACATGTTGTAATCTACAATAATTTTCCATACTTGTTTCATTATGCAAGTGAAAAGGATACTTGAGAATTTGGACAAAAAATATACACTTAAATTGTGTCTGAATGTGGATAACATTTTAATTTATGAAGACTCCACTTACACTGATATAATACAGTAGTCCAAAACTATACTTTGATTACCTCAAAAATCCTTTTTTCATATTAGAAGTCCATTGTCCTTGAAAGAAGAAGCTGTTCTATATATTTATCTATATATTATTATTATTATCTATATATTATTATTATTATTATTATTATTATTATTATTATTATTATTATTTATTATATTTATCTATATATTTGGGTATGGCTATTCCAAAACTATTTCTGAAATTGCATGTTTTCTAGACATATTATCAGTTTGGTGCAGGTAATATATGTTTAAATGACTATATATAAATGAATGTTTGACAGTGAAAGGTTTAATTTTTGTTCAGTGCCTTCAGTGTGGTTGCACAGGTTAAAACTGAGGTTAAATCTTGCTAACCTTTTTCCCTTTTAACAAAACAAACTCAAGATCATGCAGTGGTGAGGGATGTCAGCTAGAATTGTATGTGTGATCAGTTTCAAAACTTTGCAATGTTATGATATATCATCAGACTTTGGTCAAAACTAAAAACATCAACATTAGTCTTAAAATGGTATGTGATGAAAGTCAAAACTTGGATAAAGATACACTGGATAAGAGTGGGTCTACACGCCTATATGTGTGAGTTATTCATTTATTTATTTATTACCAGAACTCTTTTTATTATGATTTTAAAAGTTAAATATTTTGCAGTGAAAAGTATTTTCATTGGATTTTCTCTTCAGATATTAGTGGGACATTAATTACTCTAAATTTCACTGTTGCTAGTTACAAATGGATAAAGCTCAGTGTTTCCCCCAAGATATATCAATGTTATTTAAAGTTTTTTTTTTTTTTTTTTTTTTTTTTCCTCAGTTCAGAGCCTAATTCCATAATTGCAATGATTCTCAATGTGGTAACTCAAAAAAGTGTAATTTTTAATAGATATCTGCATCAATAAAGTGTGCTCCAACTGGTATGAATATTTGTTTTTTTTTTCAGGAAACAACTTACATTTACAACTACATATATGCCTTCAAAAGAAGGATACACTGAACCAATCTAACCACCCTAAAGGCTAATTCTATGATTTTATACATTTAAATCTTCAGGAACAAGATGCCTTTGAACACTGTAGACGTTCTTTCTTTCAGCACACTTTGATACATAAGCTGAAATATATCTCATCATCTCGCCAGTTTTTTCCTATGCACAATGAAGAAAGAATGCTCTAGGAAGGTGTTCTTTTCTAAATAGATACAAAGTAGACTCTTTGCTCTATTTATTTTCTCATGAAGAGATATAACTTTGAAAGGAATAAAGGGAGTATCAGTTGGGAGTTTCTGTCGTCTTGAAATGACAGAGGCCCCAAAGTGCAATGGAAAAATGTTCCATGCACATAATGAGAAAATGGAGTGAGAATGAACAGAACCACTAGCTAAAAGAATTCAGCCTTGTAAAAGAGCTACTGAATAGAACTTAATCAGTCTTGTCTAGTAACAGAATAACCAATGAGCTAGCTAAATTTATTTAGCCAGCTGGCTAACCATGATACTTCATTAAAGTCTCATGAGGTAAGTACAGGGCTAGAAGCTTCCATGGACTGTTCTCAGCCACTCTCTGTCCATCTTCCTTCACTTTTCTGCAAGATGCCAATAAATTCAGGAAAAGACAAATTCAGAAATGGACACCTTTCACCTATTTTTTTTTTTTTTCCATAGAGCACTGACTTTTGTTCTTATTTTTAAAATCCACCATCTATGTTTCAGTATCAATAATTTGCACAGGTAATCATTTGCACACCAGCAACTATTTATATTCGTACAATATGGAGAACATCTGTCCATGGCTGCTAGCTATAATCTTACAATGATAATAAATAAATAAATAAATCTGCTTCAGTTTTCAAAAATGTGGTGACATTCTTCTTAATGTTTTACTACGTCAACTGTTACAAAAATATTTTTACTATAATTTTGAATGTGAAAGTTTTGAGTAATAATTTAATGCTTCAAAGACCATTTGTCTTAACCTGCATAGCCTTAAGATGAGAGCAAACTGGGAGTCTAAACATAAAGTCACATTCTCATAAATGGCCCATTTCAGGAATTACCATCTGTGATCACAAGTGATTGTGTCTTGCAGTTATGTCTCTCAGCTATTTATACACAATATACAGCTGCCTGTCTTCTTACAATTGTGTCAGCTCAGATGACACTTCGAAGGAAAGGTTTAATGTGTAGTTCTTTGCAACATAAACTGAATTTTATAGGGACCAGCAGCCTTCCATAAGATCTTTTGTCATTCTCCAAACTCTGCTGTGATGTGTTAACCCTTTAAAATTTTTCTGTAGTGTCAAAAATATTTTACTTAAATCACTGAGGTAGCGAATTTAGCACAGAAAACTCCATATATATCACGAAATGGAATGAGCTCCAAAGTTATAATAAGATAGATTTATTTTTATTTTATTTTATTTTATTTTATTTTATTTTTATTTATTTTTTATTTTTATTTTTTATTTTTTAATTTAATTTAATTTTTAATTTAATTTTAATTTTATTTTATTTAAGTATCAACAACAAAACACTTCCAAGCACAAATGTTTATAATTTTTTCTATGTATACTGCAGCAATGCCCCTTACCCTAGAAAATTAAGTTCTTTTTTTTTTTCTTCTCGTATTTGTTTTCTGCCTCATACCACCTGCCAAGTTACAGTGTATTTACAGATCTACAATAAAATCAGTATCTTCCCTAAATTTGTTAGCAGATATATTATTTTAGAATGAACTGGTTTATTTATTTATTTATTTATTTATTTATTTATTTATTCTGGGTGGTTCCTTGCAGCAATTAAATGTGCTGCAGTTCTCTGAAGTGTTGAAGGATCTAATTTTTCATTTGCATAATTGTTTGTTCTAGTTAAGCAGTAGTTTAAAATAAAATCTTACAAAAATCTGTGCAACAGAAATGAAAGAGCAATGAATATTTAAATAGCTGTA
The DNA here is from genome assembly GCF_964034855.1 of Anser brachyrhynchus. NCBI lineage: Eukaryota > Metazoa > Chordata > Aves > Anseriformes > Anatidae > Anser > Anser brachyrhynchus. The sequence continues at coordinate 173,285,071 of NC_137694.1, read as the reverse complement.
TAGCTGAAGAGAGACTGGTTAGGGCTATTTATGTACTACCTAAAACAAATGAAGATCACAAAGATTTCAGAATATGAAGTTTTTATGAGTTCAAATTAGACTTAGCTTCAAGTTACACATGCAGTCTCTAATCGGAGAAGCAATAACAAGGAAGCAGAGATATCTGCATGTATGATTCAAAAAATGGAAACATAAAGCTTCTTTAGAAGATCAAAATATATACCTTTGTGCCTTTGAATCTTTTTTCACCACTACCTACTTCACCCGCTATCTTCATTGTGCTTTGAATTCCTGCAGCACTCCCACTGGCTAGACAGATACAGGTTATCACCTTTTCATTACAATATTTATTTCTTATGAAGAACATAGTTTAATTGGAATGTTATAAAATTCCTTTTACTACCATTCAGACTTTAAGCTTTACAGGAATGGAAGTGTTCCTGAAAATTCAATAAATGGATTAATAAAAAATAAAATTGAGTCTTACAAAATAGCCTACTTTATATGTTTTACCCAGTCATATTATTACTTTTAATAAACAAAATTAATAGTACTAGTCCCAGGTCACTGGAATATTGTGTAGCTTCATACTGTTCCAAAGGAACCTGAAATTGAATTGAACCGGATATTTGCAGTTTAGCCTCAGGACAGAGGGAATCTTACATAGCAAAGAGACATAGTAACGGATACTATTGAGACTATTGGAGAGTCTGTACTGGAGAAAAAAGTACACTGTGAGTTTATCCTCATGCTGTGCTGATCCTCATTTCTTCCACATGTTTAGATGTTGTTGACAGATGAACTTATAAGACTGCGTGCTCTTAATACACAGAGGTTGACACATAGCCAACCAGAATTAAGATGAATATGCCACGTGTGTCACTTAGAGCTATTGTTCTAATTTTTCTTTTAGAGTTCTCTTAACTCTAGCTAAAGAACCAAATGAATCAATCCTGAGAAAAATACATGATAATAATAATACTCCCTTAATCAGAAACACACAACTTCCTTACATTTCCCAGCTATTGATCAAATACCAGGCAGTTAAGTTTTACTATTGACATACATTGAATTACTAAGATTTAATTTCAAAGTAAATACTAAAAGTACAGATATTGTCCATCTTCCTCTGAACATATATTCTGTCTCTAGCAAACCACTTAACATCTCAACACAGTTTGGAGTGTGCTGCACAGTGTGTTTTTTTTGTTTGTTTCTTTTGTTTTGTTTTGTTTTGTTTTTTAATGGAGCATCAAATTAAAAAGTCCCACTGACCCCAGCTTCAATTGCATCTCAGTTACTGCAGGGTACTCTTTGGCAAATCCTACTAGATATTTTACTATACTCCTTAAATTAGCTATCACCCTAATGCTATGCAGCCAGGAAAGTTAAAACTATATCATGTCTTTGTGATGGTATTACTTGGGTGGGCAGCTGAACTCAACCACAGCTGCTCTCTCACTCCCCCTCCTCAAAGGAAGAGGGGGAGAAAACACAATGCAAAGGGCTCAAGCGCTGAGATAAGGATGGGGAGATCACTCAACAATTATCGTGACTGGCGATACACACGCAGAGTAGGGAGACAGTAAGATTTATTTCCTATTACTAACAAGCTAGAGAAGTGACAAATAAATGAAAGAAACCAAAAATGTCTTCCCCCCATCCACTCTCTTCCCCTTCCCCCACCCGTGAGCGGCACAGGGGAATGGGAGAATAAAGGTTGTGGTCAGCCTATAGCACTTCATCTCCGCTGCTCCTTCTTGGTCACTGTCTTCCCCTGCTTCAACATGGAGTCCCTCCCACGGGATGCAGTCTTTCTTGAACTGATCCCGTGCAGGCTTCCCACAGGCAGCAGCTCTTCAGGAATTGCTCCAGATATAGGTCTGTACCACGGGGTCCATCCATCAGGAGCAAACTGCTTCAGCCTGGGTCTCCCACAGGCAGCAGCTCCTGCCAGGTCACCTGCTCCTGAATGGTCTACTCTCCACGGGCTACAGGTGCAGCCTGGAATCTGCTCCAGCAGGGGTCCTCCACAGGCTGCAGCCTCCTTCAGTGAAGATCCACCTGCTTCATCATGGTCCTCTCCACAAGCTGCAGGAGAATTTCATCTCCATGGCCTGGACCACCTCTCCCCCTCCTTCTTCACTGACCTTGGTGTCCATAAGCTTGTTTCCCACTCCTTTCTCTCTCCCAGCTGCTGTTCCCCAGCAGGTATATATACTTTTTTTTTTTCTTAAATATGCTCTCACGGAGGCACAACAACATTGCTTATTGGCCCAGCTCTGGCCAGCAGTGGGGCCCTTATCTAACATGGAGCAGCATCTGGATTCTTCTCACAAAGGTACCCCTATGGCCCCCCACTACCGAAACCTTTCCACATAAAGCCACTACAGTCTTCTGCAGTAATTAACATGTTGTAATGGTACTGATAAGTTTTATTTCTCACTGGTATCTTGTCATAGTATCCTCTTTAATTTGTGTTCACAATCTTTAGTCTAGACAAATTATTTTACCTACTGGAAGCTCTTTGACTAGCCAATACAATACCTTTAACTACAGTTGGACTGGAAGTTGAAAAGACGGTAAGTTGAATATGCATGCAAACTTCTTATCGTAACTCCCTTCCTTCCTTCCTTCCTTCCTTCCTTCCTTCCTTCCTTCCTTCCTTCCTTCCTTCCTTCCTTCCTTCCTTCCTTCCTTCCTTCCTTCCTTTCTTCCTTCCTTCCTTCCTTCCTTCCTTCCTTCCTTCCTTCCTTCCTTCCTTCCTTCCTTCCTTCCTCCCTCCCTCCCTCCCTCCCTTCCTCCCTCCCTCCCTTCCTCCCTTCCTCCCTTCCTCCCTTCCTCCCTTCCTCCCTTCCTCCCTTCCTCCCTTCCTCCCTTCCTCCCTTCCTCCCTTCCTCCATTCCTTCCTTCCTCCTTTCCTCCCTTCCTTCCTTCCCTCCTTCCCTCCTTCTCTCCCTCCTTCCCTCCTTCTCTCCCTCCTTCCATCCTTCTCTCCCTCCTTCCATCCTTCTCTCCCTCCTTCCCTCCTTCTCTCCCTCCTTCCCTATTCCCTCCCTCCTCCCTCCCTCCCTCCCTCCTTCCTTTTATGAGCCTACCAACCATTATACTGCAATGAAAATCATGACTTGTTACTTTCACTTATTGTAGCATATCTAATTCAAGATTGCAAACTGCTTGGGGCAGCTGTCATGTCTCTTTCATGTTGTGTAAACTGCATAGTGAACACTGTATAACCTGCACAACAAAAACATGGGGCTGGATCATGCCCTTAAGCACAGACAACCTTCTTTGAAGACATTGCCTTGTAACCCAGGGTGGGTGAAAGGGATATATCAGCTGGTTCCTCAGTGTTGCCCTATAACAATGAAACCCCAATTGAAATCACAAAAGAATGGGCTGTAGGGTTGAATGAAGAGTAGCTGCATTAAAAAAATAAAAATAAAAATAAAAAGGTCATATAATCTGTTATAATAGCTAAATGCAGGTTATCAGTAAATTATGCTCTAAAATGAAGCCCTGGGCAACATTCATTTATTAGGCAACAGAATTTTAATTTACAGCAATGATTATTAGTTTTTTCTGAAGTTAATAACAAAAAGAATATTTTTTCTTTGATTATATTCTGGATTAGCTATCTATTTCATTGGAGTCTCTCCAGATTTATGCTGATATTCTGATATTATTCTGGTGTAAATGGGAGAAAAAAATTCCCTAATCCAATCTCCTGAGCTTCTATCAAAGTCACTTGGAATAGTTTCTGTCTTACCCTCTAGCTATTTTAAAGGCATCACAATATAAAGATTTCTTTCCTGCCAATCTGTCAGAGCCTTGACATTTTAAACTAGCTCCTTCTATTTAATAACAAGAGTGCACATTTTAACACTTATCTAGGGGCAACTACAAACATTCTCACTGACAAAAAATCCTCCAAATCAAATTACCAGAATGTATACTGTCACTCAAAAAAAATCTCTACTTATCATCAGAGGCTTTCAGCTTCATGGTCACAGGTTATTTGGTCTGCCCAGGCATATTTTAACAGTTTCTTGAATAATCCTAATTAAACAGACACTTGACTCTTTCATCTAAAACACAAAGGTCACAGAAAGAAAAAAAGATCTCTAATCACTGTACAGAGAAGTGCCATTTTTCCTGTAGATCTCTATTAGTTAAAATCATCCCACAAACAAAAGGAATTTTTAAAAGGGACAATTGGACTTCTTTTTGTTTCTTGTAACAGGGAGCCTTGTTTACTAAAGATATCCACTGGTGTAACAATAGAGGGTTGTAAAACATTTAGTTAGTTAGACTATTTTTAGACTATATCTTGATATCTTGAGTAAGAAATGGAAGATTAAAATTCATTTTTTGTTCAAAATAAATATATTCTCTTCTTTCTTTTATGTTTCTCTTTCTTTTTCTTTCTTTCTTTCTTTCTTTCTTTCTTTCTTTCTTTCTTTCTTTCTTTCTTTCTTTCTTTCTTCTTTTTCTTTTTCTTTTTTTTTTCTTTCTTTTTCTTTTTCTTTTTCTTTTTCTTTCTCTTTTTCTTTTTCTTTCTCTTTTTCTTTTTCTTTTTCTTTTTCTTTTTCTTTTTCTTTTTCTTTTTCTTTTTCTTTTTCTTTTTCTTTTTCTTTTTCTTTTTCTTTTTCTTTTTCTTTTTCTTTTTCTTTTTCTTTTTCTTTTTCTTTTTCTTTTTCTTTTTCTTTTTCTTTTTCTTTTTCTTTTTCTTTTTCTTCTTTTTCTTTTTCTTTTTCTTTTTCTTTTTCTTTTTCTTTTTCTCTTTCTCTTTCTCTTTCTCTTTCTCTTTCTCTTTCTCTTTCTCTTTCTCTTTCTCTTTCTCTTTCTCTTTCCTCTTTCCTCTTTCCTCTTTCCTCTTTCCTCTTTCCTTCCCTTCCCTTCCCTTCCCTTCCCTCCCCTCGCCTCCCCTCGCCTCCCCTCCCCTCCCCTCGCCTCCCCTCGCCTCCCCTCCCCTCGCCTCCCCTCCCCTCGCCTCCCCTCGCCTCCCCTCGCCTCCCCTCCCCTCCCCTCCCCTCCCCTCCCCTCCCCTCCCCTCCCCTCCCCTTCCCCTTCCCCTTCCCCTTCCCCTTCCCCTTCCCCTTCCCCTTCCCTTCCCTTCCCTCGCCTTCCTGCCTTCCTGCCTTCCTTCTTTATTCAGCTGCAAAATATCACCTCGAGTTTCAAACTTCAAAAAGCAAGAGTCATGTCTGACACTTTTTTTAAGCTTCATTACATAGCTTCTGGACAGTATTGCATCTCAGTATTAGTAAACAAGCTGCTTTTCAGCATCATAAAATTAATTTATATTCATCTCATTCTGTTTTATCTTTGATTTACTGACCTTTCCATCCACTATCCACCATTAGGCTGAGCATAGTATTTTGAGTATTTTGATATTTTGTCATTTATAACTTTAGTTTTGGATACCCACAGGTCCTCAAAATTCTGTAACATTTATAATAGTAGTACAACTTGACATAAAAAGAATATTTATTTTGTGTAATAATTAACCTGTAAAGATACTGATAACAAAGCTTAAATCATTTAAAATATGCAATTTCAAATATGCAGTTTTATTTATTGATTTATTTAGGGTCCATGCTCAGGTACAATATTGAATGGTGGTGCCCAGAGTTTCCAGATGATTAATAGCTTTCAAACTTTAAGATGTTCATGAGAAGAACAGAAAGAGAAAAGTATAGAACTATGGAAAATAAAATATTGATTTTATAAGAGCATGTTTTCAACATTTTATAATCGTGCATTTTCAATTTAGGTTCAAAATATAGAGGTGTAATTTTAACAACTTTTATTTTGAATGGAAGGATAAGACAGGTTTTAAAATTAAGTGTAAAAGTACTGTAGGAAACAATGTGTTTTATTGACCATTTTTAAAAATGTTTAATAGTTCTAAGTTTTTTTCTCTTATTATTCAGTCTAATAGATATGAGAAACAAAACTTTTCTAAAAAGACTTTCAATCTTGATTTTTCATTTATAATCTTGTAGTATAAAAATAAATATTTATGTTCATCCTTGATAAGTCAGAATGAAAGACTAATAGGTCCATTGTTCTCATGAACTATCATTTAAATAGTGTGATTGTATTAAATATTGCATGACAACATTAGTTACATAGTTTTCATGCATTTTATGATAGAAAGGAGCTATTTACTTTTATGGATATATTACCATTTTATAATAGATATCCTGAATGTCAACCCATACTTACATTTTTAGTTCAGAAGCTATACAAAATGTGTGCAGTCAATGAACCAAATGATAAAGGATGAGAAAAGGCAAACAGGGTAAGATCAGGTATTCTTGTTCAACAGTCATATATTAGCACTCCAAACCATTCATCAGCTGTGAAAGAAAATAGTCTATTGCAGTATGATCTCTCGTCTCTGGTAAGGAACAGAATATTCAGTTTGTTTTGTTATATCTTGTTATGTAAGCTCTTCTAGAACAATGAAAGCACTACTACTCTGTGCTTAAGAATTTGTGGGTCTAATGCTCTTTTACAATGAATTATATCTGCAACAACTTGAAGGTCCATTTTTATGGACGCAGTAGAGTAAAGGGACCTTAGCAAAATTAGAAGTCAGGCTATGGTACTTTCTTCGAAGATGAAATAAGGTAATTCAACACTCAAGTAATTACGGTGACTAAAACAAATTAGGGATCAATAAATATCCTTCTGTGCTGCAGTTTACAGGAGTATGCGTTCCAGATCTGCCATCCACTGATGTTTTATGAGTTGCACTAAGTTGTTCTGAAGATCGTGCCTCTAGGACAATATATATATACGTACATTCGTGATGTGCATTGTTGAATATCCAACAGAGCCTTAAATCAGCTATTTTTACTTATTGTTCCAATGCCTACTAGTGCTAAAGGGATGCTTGCCTCTTCTAAAAAAGGCACAGCTAAAATCCAGAGGGGTCACTGTTAAGCCATTACAGAATTTCCTCTGATTTTGAAATATAACATGATATTCCCATTTCAAATTTCAGCTAGAACTAATTTTTCTTAGTGTCTTCTTTCCACACATTCATGAACAGTTACTTTCTCTATCCATATGAACTTTTAAACATTTGTCTGAATTTGCTAACATGCTTTTTTAAAAAATACCCCATGATTGAAAATGGAAAGAGACTTTTAATGGATATGCAAAATGATGTACATCTTTCCAGCTCTTTATTGAGTCCCTTAAAGTAGTAAAAGCTGGATGAAAACTGTATCTGTCAGTTCAGCTAAACAATTCTGCTTTTACTGTGCAATAAGATAACTATTTATTTTATTTGTTTACCATACTACCAGCTAGTTTCTTATTCACAGGTACTGCCCTACATGACTTTCAGCAATGATATCTGTCAGCATGGTGATAAGGGTAGGGAACACATGTCACAAAGGTGTTGTGGAAGTAGTCATACAGCATAAACCCATGAGCAAGAAAACTCAAAGGTAGTGCAAGGAAGGGACTTATGCCATTTGTTGTGACTAAACTTGTCATCTAAAGTTTATTGTACCATCAAATCACAATCCCTCCAACTCTCAAAGTTTTCTCACTATTAGAGTGATTTGAAAGATTTTCGTTGCTCAGAGGGAATAGTGTCCTCTGTAGAGGCAACAAAAAATCCATGTGAATCTTTATGCTAGACTTTCTCCAGGAACAAAAGTCTCTGCAAAGCAGAAGACCCATATGTCAAAAGAGACTTTTTCATGAAGAAATCTAGTTAATTTGCAGGAGACAGGAATGGGCAACATGTGTCTCATAAGCTAAATGTAGCCTGAAAATGTACTCAGTCACATTAATAACTCAAATCTTAAACTGACTTCTTTAAGGTTTTGAGTTAAGTTATTGTTGTTATTGATTGACTTAGGTGTTTTAATGTCAATTATTATTATGTAGCCCAACAAATGTGTTTGGAAACCAAATTTGACCTTCTTGATAAAATAAATAAATAAATAAAAAGAATAGAATAGAATAGAATAGAATAGAATAGAATAGAATAGAATAGAATAGAATAGAATAGAATAGAATAGAATAGAATAGAATAGAATAGAATAGAATAGAATAGAATAGAATAGAATAGAACAGAGCAGAGCAGAGCAGAACAGAATAGATTAGTTTCCCTGTGCATTCCACCTTACTCCCTTTTCTATTAGGAAACTGCCTTTTCCTTTTTTTTTTTTTTTTTTTTTTTTAATATTTATACAACAACAGCTACTACAATCAGTTCAAGACACACACAGGAAGTAGTTACAAAATCTAATTAATTTACCTCTAGTTGGTTAATGATTTTCTGAAAAAGAAAGGTGTTCATTCTTAAGCAAAACATTATAATCAATATTTCTCTGAATCTTGATAAAGATATTATTGTTATTTCAGGTATCATACAAAGAAGATCAAAGAAGAATTACTGCCCTTAGATATTCCAGAACTGGAGATTATTGCTGTAAAGCTAATTTGTAAAATGTGTTTTGTTTCATTTATCACAGGATTCAAGGATATAGCTGTATGCAGGGAATGATGCAATAACAAAAAAACTATAAATTAAGATAGAAACAGAAGAGAAAAAGTCTCATTTCAAAACAAAAAGTATATCTTAGCCTCTAGAAAACATAATAACCTACCAAATCTGTAGAGGGTTGTACCTGATGTCTCCTGAACTGTTCAGTTCTTCTGTGCTTGAAGTACAGATGAAGTAGAAGCACATTGCTACTAACGCAACATTTACATTTAGTGAAATATTTATTGCTAGGCACAAAGGTAAATTACAACCTTTGTAATGTATTAAATTTGCTGCCCAGGAAGAGGAAGAAATTAATTACTTGCATATAATTTCTGAAACATTGTTAGAGCAACTGCCAAACTGCAGCACTACAAATGAGAACACAAATATTTTTTGTCTTCCCCAGTCACAGAAATCCAATACACACATTTTTCTGAATGCAGATCATCAAATGAATTTGAAGTGTTTCATGTGTAGCCTATATGCAGCATATGAACATCATCAGTAAGAAAACTTTTTAGTCTTCTTAGACTTCCATAAATGACTTCTAGCAACAAATGATTGGTATGAAAGTTCCTTTTAATTTTCTACGAGTTGGACTACAGAACTTAACAACTTATGTTCCTTATAACTAGGTAAATAACAAGCATAGAACTAAAGCTATAACACAAGCCATCCTAAACAATTTACGACTAAGAAAATGTTAGCTGAATTCCGTATTTTAATGTCCAACTGATAAGTTAGACATAGCTTTTGTTATATCCACAGTGTATACAACTCATATAAAATAATACTAACTGATCACTTTTATGTTATTATCAACACACCATTTCATTTGCAGAGAGATATGGACAGATTGGAGAGCTGGGCGATCACCAACCACATGAAGTTTAACAAAAGCAAGTGCTGGGTCCTGCACCTGGGAAGGGGCAACCCTGGCTATATGTACAGACTGGGCGACGAGATGCTGGAGAGCAGCCCCGCAGAGAGGGATCTGGGGGTTGTGGTTGACAGCAAGTTGATATGAGCCAGCAGTGTGCCCCGGCAGCCAGGAGGGCCAACTGTATCCTGAGATGCATGAAGCACGGCATTGCTAGTCGGTCGAGGGAAGGGATTGTCCCCCTCTACCGTGCGCTGGTGTGACCTCACCTCGAGTACCGTGTGCAGTTCTGGGCACCACAGTACAAAAAGGACATTAAACTGTTGGAGAGTGTCCAGAGGAGGGCTACGAAGATGGTGAAGGGCCTAGAGGGGAAGGCATACGAGGTCACCTGGCCTGTTCAGCCTAGAGAAGAGGAGGCTGAGAGGGGACCTCATCGCAGTCTACAACTTCTTTGCGAGGGGGAGTGGAGAGGCAGGTCACCTATTCTCCGTAATCACCAGTGATAGGACCCGCAGGATCGGTGTTAAGCTGAAGCAGGGGAGGTTTAGGCTAGACATCAGGAAGAGGTTCTTCACCGAGAGGGTGGTCGCACACTGGAACAGGCTCCCCAGTGAAGTAGTCACTGCACCAAGCCTGTCTGAATTTAAGAAGCAATTGGACTGTGCACTTAGTCACATGGTCTAAACTTTTGGGTAGACCTGTGCGGTGCCAGGAGTTGGACTTGATGACCCATAAGGATTATGGTTCCCTTCCAAATCGGGATATTCTATGATTCTATGATTTAACAATGTGCCAATGACAATATGCGATCAGCATCCAAATGCTGGACAAATGGTGCATTTGCTGCAGATGTGAATATGATTAATTACAGATAGCATCATAATCATAGAAAATCCTGAGTTGGAAGGCACCCGCAAGGATCATCAAGTCCAGTTCCTGGAGAGATTAGACATAAGATTTGACTTAATTTAACCTTTACATAAACCTTGAATAATTCCAGGAACTACACCCATGTTGGACAGAACCAGTTCCAGCCATCTCCAAAAAAGACCCACTACTGGCCAAAGCTGAGCCAATGAGCAATGCTGGTGCCACTTCTGTGATAACATATTTAAGAAAGGTTAAAAAATATATATATATATAACAAAAAATGTGAGAACGGTGAGACAATGTGGAGACAAACAGCCCTGCAGATGCCAAGGTCATTGAAGAAGTAGAGGATGGAGGTGCTGCTGACAGCAGTGCAAAGATTCTTCTGTAAGCCAATGGAGAGGACCATGGTGGAGCAGGCTGTCTGTTGGAACATATATGCTTTCTGAAGTCTTTGGAGGACCACCACACCAGAGCAGGTGGATGTGGCCTGAAGGCAGTTACAGCCTGTGGACAGCCCATGCAGGAGCATGTTTTCTGACAGGAGCTGAAGGCTATGATGAAGTAATCTGTTCCTTAAAGACTGTACCCTATGGAACCGACCCATGTTGGAACAGTTTGTGAAAGACAGTAACACTTGGGAGGAATCCCACACTGAAGCAGTGGGAAAGTGTGAATAGGAATGAGTGGCAGAGAAAACACATTATGAACTGACTGCAACTCCCATATCCCAGTGCTCTGCACCACTCAGGAGTGGTGGAGATAGAGGGATCTCAAGTGAAGTTCAATGTGGGAAGAAGGAAGGTTGGAGCAAAGCTTTTTAGGATTTGTTTGTTTGTTTGTTTGGTTTGGTTTGTATATTTTTCTTATCCTATTCCATATTTCATTGGTAGAAATTAAATTCGTCTTCCCCAAGTTGAGTCTGTTTTACCTGTGACAGTACTTGGTGAGAGATCTCCACGTCCTTATCTTGACCTGCAAACTTTTTCATCATATTTCTTCCTCATCTTGCTGAAGACGGGGAGTGAGGGAGTGGCTTGGTGGGCACCTGACAGACAGCCAATTTTAACATTACACAACCTTATAAACTTCTCTCAGCTGAGACCTTTGGAGTCTGGATATCTGCTTCCATCCAAGATACTACTACCTTTCACATCACTCTTTAGGTATATCAGCTAGGTCACAGCTCTCATCAAAAAAAAAGGATGACAGGAGTAATAAATCTGGTGTCGTTCTTCTACAGGGCTCTATACATATAGGATAGTGCTATACAAGTAACATTCATAAAGGCAAGAGAGTACACCACTTACATTGTTGATGGTTTTTGTTGTTGTTGCTGTTTTTTAACTAAAATAAAATCCCCAGAAACTAAACCTAAGTTACACATAAGTTTGTGGTACTATGTTATTGTTAACCTAAATGGTAGGGTACATGGACAGACAGCCCTCACCTCTCTTTATGGGTACTGTGAAGATAGACAACAGAAAGTTTTCAGGTACCTGAGGATCCAACAAGTAAGTAGACCTAGTAGAATCATAGAACAAAATAAGATTGGAAAATTCCTCCAAGAGCATCTAGTCCAACCATCCCCCTACCACCAATATCATCCACTAAACCATGTCCCTAAGCAACCTGTCCAACCTTTCCTTAAACACCCGCAGGAAGAGTGATGCCACCACCTCCCTGGGCAACTCGTTCCAATGCCTAAATGCTCTTTCTGAGAAGAAATTTCTCCTGATTTCCAAACCTGAACCTTTCCTGGCACAACTTGAGGCCATTCCCTCCTGTCCTATTGCTAGTTATCGGCAAGAAGAGGCCCATCCCCAGATACCCACACTTTCCTTTCAGGTAGTTGTAGAGAGCAACAAGGTCTCCCCTGAGCTTCCTCCTTCTCCAGACCAAACAATCCCAGTCCCCTCAGCCACTCCTCATAGGACTTGTGTTCCAGACCCTTCACCAGCTTCATAGCCCTTCTCTGGACATGCTTCAGGGCCTTGATGTCTTTCTTGTAGTGAGGGACCCAAAACTAAACATGGTACTCAAGGTGCAGGCTCACCAGAGCAGACTACAGGGGGACGATCACCTCCCTGGTCCTGCTGGCTGCACTATTCCTGATACAAGCAAGGATGCCGCTGGCCTTCTTGCCTACCTGGGCACACTGCCAGCTCATGTTCAGGTGAGCATCAACCAACATCCCCAGATCCTTTTTCTCAGCACAGCTTTCCAGCCACTCTGCCCCAAGCCGGTAGCATTGCATGGGGTTGTTGTGCCCCAAGTGCATGACCCAGCACTTAACCATGTTGAACCTCATCCCATTGACCTCTGCCCATTGACCCATCCTGTCCAGGTCCCTCTGCAAGGCCTTCTTACCCACCAGCAGTTTGATGCTTCCTCCCAACTTGGTATCATCTGCAGACTAACTGAGGGTGCACTCAATAGCTCACAGTCCTGTTCCCCCCTCCCCCCCTCCCCACCCTTTTATATATATATATATATATATATAAAATCCTATTCCAACTATTTTGTATAGTAGTATTTCTCTGTCCTGTCCTGCAGGTGAGCCATTCTCCAAACTTCAGTCCCTGGCTCAACCTATTCAAGATAATATTTTTCACCAGCCTTATCAGTCCAGCAGTGTTTGAAACCTTACAGTGACAGCAACCTTGAAAAAGACAAGTCTGGTTCATCCCCTTTCTTTCCCCTCAAAGTATGTTTGCACATTAGAAGGACAAGTGTATCAGTGACTATTAAAAACCGGAAACAAAATATGTTGCATTGACATCCCTGGGAGCCAGGTCTGGATTAGGAAACTGTACCTAGGTGAAGAGCTGTAAGAAGCTCTATCCACTAGAATGTGTTACCACCAGGATAACTCCTCCGTTTCACACAAATGGAAACTCCATAAACTTATCTACATGTTATACAGTCTAAATAAGAGACCTGGCACCATGGTAGAATTTTGAGTTCACACTAACCAAAGAGCATGTATATGTACTTGTCATTTATGCTTGATCAAGTAAATATTTTTTTTGAACTCAGTGGCCACTCAGAGGACTAAAGGTCAGTGAGGCAACACCTTAATTTTGCTTTGCCTTTTTTTTTTTTTTTTTTTGGTATCTAGCAAGCTTTTATTTAGGAGAAGCACGTTTAATTACAAATTTAACCATCATTCAGAAGATCAGAAAAATAAGAACATATTGTGATATCGTTTGTCATTCGGTGGTTTTATGGTTCTTTTCTTCTTCTTTTCTTTAATTACAAATAAATATTAAGGTTTAGGAATATGTTTGACATATTGTTAATTTTGCCATATGTCTTCATAGCAGATGACACTCTAAAATAGGCTGGAGAGCTGCCTTCTGTCTTGGATTACACTCGCTGTATCTTCACAAATCTAGTTCTAGGTGGGGACATCATGTAAAAATACAGATTCGCCTTTTAAAGTCACCTAATTTCTAAGTGCCTTCACTAAATAAAAACTCTAACTATCTCTAGCTCTGAGTATACCACTAGAAATAGATACACCTGGAGAGTTATGACACTTATTTTAGGCCAACAAGAACTGTCGTTTGGCTGACTTTAGGACATTCAGATTACTTAATTCAGAACTTTATTGAAAGGCTGGGATAAGAATCAATATCAGAATCATGGAATATCCTGGATTGAAAGGAACCCACAAGGATTATCAAATTCAACCCGTCTCCGCACAGAACCACCACAAAAAATCAGACCATATCTCTGAGAGCATTGTCCAAATGGTTCTTGAACTTAACAGGCTTGGTGCAGTGACCACTTCCCTGGAGAACCTGTTCCAGTGCCCACTGAGATTCCACTTAATGTAAATTCTTAAGATGTTCTGTGGCCTATACTGTTATCTGAGAATCAAGTATGGAGACTGGCTTAAGATTTAGGAAAGAACGGTAAGAATTAGTTTAGTGGTGTTTGATCCACATAACCTGTGTGCTTATATGTGTATGTGTATCTGTTGTATGTGTTAGTAGAGCCATCTTATGCATATCTTAGGCAACTGAAAAAGGGCTTATCAGTATTCTGGTAATATAATTCAATTCTTTCTGTAACTGCATGTTTGCACACACAAATTAATGTCAATATGATATCAATATAAATATAGAGTAATATCAATTTGAGAAGTAAGAAGTATGTTCTAAACAAGAAAAAAGAAAAAAAAATCTATATATACTTACCCAGATGAGGGCTTAAAATTCTATTTGAACTGTTGCACACAACATTATTTTAATAGGAATCTTAACATTATTTATCCATAGCAATTTGAGAACTATTGAAAGACACAAAGACTAAAGCTGCAAAAATGTACAAAACAACTGCAAAACCACCAATACAGCTATGCAACATTAGGCTGAGGTAATTGGATCTTACATATTAATTGGTTATGAGACAAGAAGAGACATAAAGAGACTACAGAAAATGGAGTTTACATCTAGTTAATATATTTCTACTTCACAGTTGCATAGAAAATTCTGTTCCGGCATGATTTTGAGGAATGGTCTTCTGGAGAAGTCGTAACATGTAAGCTCTGTGAACCTGGCATTACATAGTTACCAGGGGACTCTTCTCAGGTACAGATAGATTGCAACTTTGACTTTTTCTTCCACATTTACAGGAATATATGTAATGTCTATTCCTAAATAAAAATACCTTTCATTTCCATCTGGATTTGAATTTATGTATGTATGTATGTATTTATTTATTTATTTATTTAAATTGATTCATTTATTTTTTAAAAACTCACTTGACTCTGGAATTACGGTTTTTGTCCTTTAGAAATTTTAGAATATTTAGCATGTTTTCATTGTGAATCAGAATGAATAACATAAAAGGTGAACTTATAACAAAAATAATGTTTTGAGAAAAAAATAAATTGTTTCAGACAAGGCAGAATGTGCATTTTCTGTAATTTTTAGGCTAGCAGTCTGGAGCTGTCCACCTAGCTTTGGGGAGCTGGGACCATGCCCATTTCTGGACAAAGATTCAGAAAAATATAGAATCAGCCAAGAAATGCACTGACCAGATAACCATGAAGCTTAGGTTATGCATGAAGCTGTGGCATTCCTATACCCTACCAATTGTACTATATGTTAGCCAGTGCTCCCAGACACTTGGGCAACACATGGGATTTCAGGTGCCAGGATAACCATGTGACTGGTATGTGAGTTGAGAGAAAACTAGGCATTCTTGAAGACATTCCAATATACCCCATCTGCTTTGTTTCTGATAAAAGTTTATGCTATGCTAAGTCACTGAATTTGCAAGGAATACTTGAATTGCATAAAATAAAATATTTTCAGACAAGAGTTATTAGTTGCAAAGTTTTTCTCAGTTTTAAGTTTGGACAATTGAGCAAGGTAGGGGAAGAACTTCAGTTTCATTTCAGTGATATCCTATTCAAGTCCTACAGTACATATGAGATAGTGGAGTATGTTGGTGAGCATCCAGAATATACTACACTCCAGAAATCCCCATCCAGTGTAATCCAGTGTAATGACTCTTAGGGGTGTTTCCATATTGGCATACAATATAGCAGTACTTAAAAAATTATAGATTATTTAAAAATCTTTGAAAGCCCAACAACAGGAGTATAAAGGTAGTTGAAAGCCAGACCTACTGTTGCAGTGACTGGTCTCAAAAAAGTACCTAGAACTCAGAAGGTACTTATCCTTAAAATTAATACAGAATAATGAAAATATTCTTAAGCAGAACACAAAGTACAAATAGAATTTTCTAAATGCACATTAAATTACCTTTCAAAGTTACAGTGGCTAAAAAATGATATATATATAGTGAACTTTTTTTTTTTTTTTTTTTCCATAGTTTACAAGAGAATTAAGGGACAAATAGTTCTTACACTGTTATTACTTTGGACTGCTGCTTCCTCCTCATTTTGACACATCTAGGGCATGCAATTATTCACAAAGGTCATTTTCCACAGAAGAAAAGGACAGTGACCAGAAGGCAGCATTTAGGCTGTGAATACACCATGACAATTTAATCAATGAGAAAAGCCCAATGTCAAGAACCAGTTTATTTCTGGGTTGACAAAGACTGACGTCTCATCAGTCGTTTGTAAAACTGACTAAAGGCACAAAGAGCTCAGAGTCCTGGTGCAGCACAAAAGGAATACAAACACTCAGATACATTAGTTATAAAAGTTGAGATAATATCATATTTAGATGTTCATTTTATAATTTTATGAAGGAGCAATGTATCATTCAGAGAATAACAGTTTATTTACATTTGTGGTTTATGCTTGCCAAAATTAGGCTTTGTCCTTAAATTTGACTCCTATAAATGACAACCTCATCTTTCTTTCTCTCTCACTAATTTCTCAAAACCAGGTCAGCAGAAAGCATTTAAGAGACTTAGTGGAAGTTGTCCCTACCCATGGCAGAGGGGTTGGAACTAAATTATTTTTAAGGTCCCTTTCAGCCCAAACAATTCTATGAGAATTCTATGAAGTAAATGACACACTACAAGCACAGAAGTCCCAAACTGAAATAGTCAAAAGCTCAACAATGTTGCTATCTTGTTATGGAAATATTCGCAACAAATGGGAAGCTACAGGCCTGTCATTCTGACTTTAGTGCCAGGGAAGCTCATGAAGCATATTGTCTTGAGTGTCATCACATGGCACTTACAGAACAACTAGGTGATTAAGCCCACAGCATGGGTTTACAAAAGGCAGGAGCTTGACTAACCTGATCTCCTTCTATGACAAGGTGACATGAGGGAAGTGAAGGAAAGGCTATGGATGTGGGCTACCTGGATTTCATTAAGGTTTTTGTCACTGTTTCCCACATCCTTCTGCCAGATAAAATGGCTGCTTATGACTTGGATGAGTGTACGCTTCATTGGATTAAAAACTGGGTGGGTGGCCAGGCCCAAGGAGTCATAGTGAATGGAGTCAAATCCAGCTGGAGGTTGGTCACTAGTAGTGTTCCCCAGGGCTCAGTACTGGGTCCAGTTCTCTTCAATATCTTTATTAATGATCTGGACAAGGAGATGGAGTACAGTAAGTTTGCAGACGATACCAAGTTAGGTGTGAGTGTTGAACTGCTTGAGAGTAGGAGAGCTCTGCAGTGGGATCTGGATAGGCTGGACTGATGGTCCAAGGCCAACTGTATGAAGTTGAACAAGTGCTGGGTCCTACAAGAAGGACATTGAGATGCTGGAGTGTTGCGTAACGACCACACAGACACCAGAGTTCATTTCAGATCAGTAACTGCTACCACTTTATTGAGGACATAACTTCAACTCCCTATTGATGACAATAACTTCAACTCCCTTATTGAGGACAGGCTCCCTTCTTACACCATTCGCTCTACAGCAGTACTTTTCCACTAACTATTCATTGGTCAACAACTTTGCCCAGCAACAGCAAACACCCAGCAACTTCCATGTCTTCACGGCTCGAGAACAAGCAGTCCAAGAGAGCAAGGCATCTCCTGAATCACCCTTCTTTGGTCCTTCTAAACTCTTTACATTCCTCATGGCCTTTCCATTAGGAGTCGGATGTTATCACCAACCATGGGGCTTGTCGACCCCCCATGGCCACACTCTCACATCTCCCCCTTCTTTATTAACAAAGAAAGCATGGTTAACACAAATTAAGACACGGAGAAAAACTACCAGGCATACTAATCTTATCTTTAACCAACTTTGTAACCACATCCCTGGGAGAGGCAGGCACTGAGTGCTGCCCAGCCAGGGGGCTCTGGCTGCCCCTCCAGCTCCTGGAGTCCTTGCTTGTGGGTCCTGCATGTGCCAGCAGACCCTCCTATACATTGTTTTTTGTTTGAGCTGGAGTCCAAACCGTGGAGGAGAGTGCTGTGATCATGTTAAGGCAGATGATGAGACAGATGGATGGACCCATTGTGCTGACACCCATCTAGGACTGGCTTCTGTTGAAATACAAGCATAACCTCAGTCCTAAGTTATTAGGGAGTAGGGCCCTTCCCATTCATTGGTGCTTAATTTTTTTTTTACCATGACTTGTGCCTTTTCGTTAACTGAGTTTAAAGTATTGTGATTAAAATGTTTGTGAATTGGAGGACCTTCCTCTGTCCGTCGATTTAAAAATTTAAGAACATAGCATGCTTTAGCTATCCTTTCCTGGGGGGTCATACTCGTACACCCCTTTTTTTGTTTTTTGAAGCATAGCTTTTAGGGTACCATGGGCCTGTTCAATAATTGCTTGACCCTGGGGAGAATGAGGTATACCCGTCAGATGTTGAATACCCCACTATTGAAAAAAAGTGGGTTGTGTGGGCCACATATCCTGGCCCATTATCTGTTTTAATCATTTTTGGCACTCCCAATGTCACAAATACTGACAGAAGATGTTAACACACATCCTTTGTGTTTTCTTCCACATGGACAGATGCAAAAATACAGGCAGAAAAGGTATCAATTAAAACATAAACATAGCGAAGTTTTCCAAATTCTGGTAAATGTGTAACTTAAAAAACAAACAAACAAACAAACAAACAAAAAAGTCCTTTAAGTCTATTACTATTAATGTCCATGACTGAGGGAACATAGCTGGAGATGGCAATCCCAGTTGAAGTGCTCCCATATCTTCCATGACTTCATTAATTTTTCTCAAATCATGTAACAGTCTCCATTTTCCATTCCTTTTCTTGATTACTAATGCAGGTGAGTTTCAGGGTCTAGTCGTAGGAACAATATGTCTCGCTTCAAGTTGTTAAGCAACTCAGCGTTTGGGCCCTAAGTATTCCTCCCAGATCGAAGAGAAAGAGATCCGGCTTCTTTTCAGGGCTTATAGGGCCTGGATCGAAAGGAATGTCCAGGTCATCAGGGGGCGCAACAGCAAAAGCCTGCGATGGCAGTACTGGCGGATCAGTGGACGAGCCTGCATCTCCCTCACTATCTGGCAAACCACAGGTTTCTGATTGTGGTCCCACATGGCTCTTTAAGGCCTCAGAGACTGCTCGCCAGGTACCGTGCCATCCAACCGCAACCTTGTCGTTTTTAGTAGGAGAGTCCCACAACTTGACCTTACTTTGGTCCCATGTTTCAGGATTGTAAACTGTCTGATTCGTAATAAAGGGAATAAACTGTAAGGTTACCAGGACATTTTTTGTTTCTAAGGATGTATGATTCTCCACAGCGTGCAACTGCGTACCTCCGGCCAGTGAGGGGCAGTTGTGTGCACGGGTCTGCTTCTTTCAGTATGAGCTTCCTTTCAGCTCAGGTGTGCTTCCTTTCAGTGACTTTCAGTATGAGCTTCTCTGAGCGGTTTGCTGAGTTCGTCTGAACCTACCTTCATGAGGCGATCAGTGTCCCTGTTCTTGTCCTGGTCCCTGTTCTGTTACCCTGTCCCTGTTCCTCAGGTGGTCCCTGTTCATTTTCTTCATGTCCCTGTTCGGGCGCCATTTGTGGTGTAAAAACCACATGGACACCAGGGTTCATTTCGGATCAGTAACCGCTACCACTTTATTGAGGACATAACTTCAACTCCCTATTGATGACAATAACTTCAACTCCCTTATTGAGGACAGGCTCCCTTCTTACACCATTCGCTCTACAGCAGTACTTTTCCACTAACTATTCATTGGTCAACAACTTTGCCCAGCAACAGCAAACACCCAGCAACTTCCATGTCTTCACGGCTCGAGAACAAGCAGTCCAAGAGAGCAAGGCATCTTCTGAATCACCCTTCTTTGGTCCTTCTAAACTCCTCATGGCCTTTCCATTAGGAGTCGGATGTTATCACCAACCATGGGGCTTGTCGACCCCCCATGGCCACACTTCCACACTGGAGCATGTCCAAAGAAGGACAGCAAAGCTGGAGAAGGGTCTAGAGAACAAGTGTTGTGAGAAGCCATTGAGGGAACTGGGGTTGTTTAGGTTGGAGAAAAGGAGGCTCAGGAGAGACCTTATCATGCTCTACAATTACCTTAAAGGAGGCTATAGTGACGAGGCGGTTGGTCTCTTCTCCCAAGCACCAAGTGATAAGACAAGAGGAGATGGCCTTCAGTTGCACCAAGGGAGGTTTAGGTTGGATATCAGGAAAAATTTCTTTACTGAAAGGGTTGTGACATGTTGCAACGATGTGCCCAGTGAAGGAGTTGAGTCACCATCCCTGAAGATCTTCAAAAAATGTGTAGATGTGGTGCTTGGGGACATGGTTTAATGGAGGACTTGGCAGTGCCAGGTTAAAGGTTAGACTAGGTGATCTTAGAGGTCTTTTCCAACCTAAATGATTCTGTGATTCTATGAATGGCATCTTGTCGTGCTTAAAATATTTGCAAAATACTAAATAACTTTCAAACTCTGTCATAATCCACAAATTAAAGGTTTGCACACCTCTCTTGCCTACTGGGCTTAGTTTGCTAATGACACTTTGTACTACAGGTAATATATGAATTAGATTGATCTCAGTACTTATTAGAAGGATACAATTTCATTATTGTCTTGAGCTAATCATCACTAGGCCAGATGAGTGAAGGTACCTACTAGTGTCTATGCCATGAGGAGCAGAAGCATAAGAGAGTCGAGGTCAAAAAATGTTTCACCAAGAGCAGTGTAGTTTTACACCAGTGTGTTACAATTATAAAACACACATTGGTTCTTCTGAGAAAATTGTGACCACATCTCCAGTATGCGACCTGATCATCAGGTCAATCAGCACTCTGTATCTGGGTATTCCATGTCTATTACAACAAAGATATGCTGAAATGCAAAATCCGACTAGACATTAATGAATGGAGAATTTAGAAAAGAAAGAGTTCCAAGTCATTTTCTTCACTGACTGTTGAGCTTTTTTTTTTTTAAAAAAAAAAAACAATTGTTCAAAACTAAATGAGTTAATCTAAAATAATTTTCAAATAACATGAATCAGTCTTGTTGACACAAATTGACTGTGCTGATATGTACTCTGTACTTTTGATACACCATAAGTTCTTAATTAACAAAAACACAGAGCAGATCCTCTTTTTTATTTATGCCATTCCTATTTCAGTGCAAATATCTTCATATATTTTTAGATTATTTAAATTTAATTCCTGGAAAACTGTTCATAACTTTTATCCCCACCCTGGATATACTTCACTTTTACCATTTGAATGAGACCTTTCAGTAAGCAGCAATGCTCATGTACGGTATTAGTATTAGTTTTGTTTGACTCTTAGAAGCCATACCTTCCCTTTCATGAAGACAGCAGGGTGAGGCAGTTCTTAATTAAACTTATGCAATTATTCAAACCAGTCACAGAATCACAGAATCACAGAATGATTGGGGTTGGAAGGGACCTCTAGAGATCATCTAGTCCAACCTCCCTGCTCAAGCAGGATCACCTACAGCATGTTACACAGGATCACATCCTGATCTATTACATGGTAGGTAGGCATAATCAGACACATGACAGACACAGGAAAGAAATCCATACAGCTCTGTTTCCTTTTCTCTAACAAGACCCCACTGCAAAAGGAATTCTAAAAGGATTTCATCTCCAGGGAAAGGAAGACTAAAACTGCACACAAACTGACTTTTGAGCTGTTTCATGTATTGCAGAAAATATGCCCAGAATGAGATCAATTCACATGTTCAATCATCCTAAAGGCCTGTTCTATGCAATTTATTGACAATGTGGTAGCGTTTTTTAAGTCCATGTACTTGGCATAAACCCCTATCGAGCACCTTTGCTGTTGCATTAGATGAATCCCTCCATATTTCCTTAAGAAATTATCTCCCCCTCATTCCCTACACCATCTATACTGCATACAACAATAAAATTATCTCTTCAGTCATTTTTACCCTTTCTCCTTTAACCATAAAGCCAGTAGAAAAACTGTTCTGCAAAAAGGTCATTACAGGAATTGAACCACTTCATGAAAGAAATCCATCATGTGTTGAATGACATCTATTTCAGAAAAGGTGCCTAGCTTTATTTTTGGATGCGTGCTTTCAATCAGACGAGTTTCATTCTCTATATCATATTGGGGTGGAGGAAGGGCATCTTATATCTGCTTTTTGAGATCAAAACCATGAATAGATAGATTCATGTAGATATGTAGATATAATGTAGATTCAATATTCAATAGTAGACATTTGGACTACATACTCATCTGGTGCTAACTTGCAGGTATATGTACTGAAATTAGAAGCTGCCATCTCACAGATGTGTGAGAGATCTGACCCATTTGTTAATATTATTATTATTACTTAAATTAAAAAAAAAAACAAAAACAACCCTGATATTCCATCTAAAATCATAGTTGTGGCGTCAAACCATGAAAAATTGATATCAGCATGATTATTTATGTAATTTTCCTTATGAACTGGAACCCACAAATGATTCCAGTTCTCTTCACTTTTCTAACAAACATATCAAAATAGTGTACAAGGTTGGTAGCCCTTAATCAACAGTATCTTAAACCGATATTCCAATGAAATCCACAAAAATCAAAATTTGTCTGTCTTTTACTAAAACGGACATGAAATTTAATCTGATTCATCCTCATGCTGAAAATATTTGATAAAAAATGACATCTGCACATATTCTAATATTATTGTTGTAGGTGTAGTAAATTAATAAATAAAAATGTATAGCTGTATGTACAAAATTAATGTGCAATCCAGTCTATTTTGTTGGCATAATAATGGCTTATGTTAGTGAACTTGTTAGATTTCAGATGTACAAATAAATCACATTTATGTTAAAAGAGTTAGAACAGGGTATCTTGCAGGTATCTGTGTGTAAATTGTCAGGACTGAGTAGAAAAGGACTGCGTATAAATAACAAGCCTGAGGAAAGAGATTTTAATTTCAATTGTTTTATCTAGATATATAAGCAGTTATAAAACTTCAGAATCACTTTTTTCTTACACTGTCATTGACATCTTATGACTTCTGATTGATTTATAAAACTTTACTGTCAAATTAATTAGGACTTGCACTTAATATCCTGACTCCCACAATCCATAGAAGGAGTTAGAATAAAGTAAGACTTTGATTTATCATGATAATTTTGACAATTTTTGCTATACTATGTTACTTAATTGTTGCTTCTAAAATATAATATTCACTTTTTATTTATACTATCATTATAGCTTTGTAAAATTAAATTTTCAAAAGCTGAAAAATTACAATCATAGAACACTGAGGAATTAACAAACACACTAATCAGGTTAAATACTTAAGGCAAACTGTGTCCCAGTAAAATCAATTTCATTATGTTTACCTGTCAAGGCTTCAGTCTAGGGATTAGACTCAAATGGCGGCTTTATGTTTCATATTTGTACTGGGTCTGGCTGGGATGTCGTTAACTTTCCCTGCAGCAGCCCATACGGTGCTATGCTCTGCACTTGTAGCTAGAAGAGCACTATTTTCACACCAGTGTTGTGTTTACTGCTGAGCAATACTGGCACAGTGTCAGGACTGCCCTCTAACCGGACTCTCTCTGACCACCCCAGAGCCAGCAGGTGGCAAGAGGGGAGGAAGAAACATCACTAGGGCAACTGACCTAAACCAACCAAAGGGATATTCCATACCATATGATGTCACACTCAGCAATAAAAGGTGGAAAAAGGAAGAAGAGGGGAGGGGTGGGCTCTTGTTGTGAAAATGTCTGTACTCCTGAACAACAGCTATGTGTGTTGAGGCCCTGCTTCAAGGATGTGGTCAAGCATCGCTCGTTGGTGGGAAGTCGAGAGTAATTTCTTTCCTCTGCACTTCCACGTGATCTTAGCTTGTGTTTTCTTTGTTTCTTTGTTTTTTGTTTTCCCACTTTCCCCTTTCCCTTTTCCCTTTAGTTTAATTAATTAATAATAATTTTTCCTTAATTATTATTTTTACTTTTACAACTCAACCTGTGAGTTGTTTCTTTCCTTTTCTTCTTCCCCTCCTCTTCTGAGGAGGGGGAGTGAGAGAGCAGTTGTGGTGGAGTTCAGCTGCCTGTTTTGTTTTGTCAGCTCTACACAATTCCAGCAAAAGTGAATTTGGTCCAGCAATGTGTGAATTTGCAATACAATTTAATTGCATAATGTGTCAGTTCATACAGTTCTCACTATGCATAGTGGTTACAGCAAAAGATGATATAAAAGGTAACAATAGGAAAGTGAATAGAATATGTAAATATTAATGACGTGAACATTAACTATAGGCTATGTATAATAATTTCTGAGCTATTGTGGTGGTTTTATTCGGGTGAGCGGCCAAGCTCCACCACAGCCGCTCTCTCACTCCCCCTCCTCAAAGAGGAATGGGGAGAAAATACTATGAAAAAGGCTCAAGGGTTGAGATAAGGACAAGGAGATCGCACAGTAATTATCGTGACAGGAAAAACAGACCCAGCGTAGGGACAGTAAGATTTATTACCTATTACTAACAAGCTAGAGAAATGAGAAACAAAGGAAAGAAACCAAAAGCACCTTCCCCCCCATCCACACTCTTCCACCTCCTCCTCCTGAGCGGCACACGGGAACGGGGGAGTAGGGGTTGCGGTCAGCTTATAGCGCTTCTTCTCCGCCGCTCCTTCTCAGTCCCTCTTGTCCCCTGTGCAGTGGGGTCCCTCCCACGGGATGCAGCCCTTGCTGAACTGATCCTATGTGGGCTTCCCACAGACAGCAGCTCTTCAAGAACTGCTCCAGATATGGGTCCGTACCACGGGGTCCATCCCTCAGGAGCAAACTGCTCCAACCTGGGTTCCCCACGGGCAGCAGCTCCTGCCAGGTCACCTGCTCCTGCGTGGTCTCCTCTCCATGGGCTACAGGTCCGGCCCGGAATCTGCTCCGGCAGGGGTCTTCCACAGGCCGCAGTCTCCGTCGGTGCAGGTCCACCTGCTCCACCATGGTCTCCTCCACGGGCTGCAGCGTGGAACCCTGCTCCACCATGGTACTCCATGGGCTGCAGGGGGACAGCTTGCTTCACCATGGTCCTCTCCACAGGCCACAGGGGACCTCTGCTCCAGCATTTGGAGCACCTCTCCCCATCCTTCTGCACTGACCTTGGTGCCTGCAAGGCTGTTTCTCACTCCTCTCTCTCTCCCAGCTGCTGTGTGGCACAGTTTTTGCTGTTGTTGTTGTTGTTGTTGTTTTTGGGTTTTTTTTTGTTGTTGTTGTTTTTATTTTTTTTATTGTCCAGTGGTCACAGAAAACAAGAAGTATCTTAGAAATATCAAAGACTGGAAAGATTAAAACCTAGAGAAGAAGAATAAAAAGTAAACTGTTTTCATCTTAAATCACTTCAGACACCTCCTAGTACCTTAAGTCTGAAAAGTTTAGAAAACTAATCCTTTTTTCTCATCCCAAAACTTAGCCCATTTGATAGACACTGCCTTCAGTAACAGAAGGTCACCAGATAACTTTAGCAAATTTTCCAGTTCTTCATCACCTTTTTTTTTCTTTTTTTTTTTCCCAGAAAATATTTTTTAATATGTCTTATACAAGGTAATGAATCTTCTGTTGTTGTTGCAGTTTAAGGTTATTATTTCCTTTCTGATACAGCGAACATATTATCCTTTCTTTGAAATAGTCTTTTATGCTCTTGAAATCTATTATCACATACTCCCTAAATCTTCCCTTTATTTTATATTTTCTTGCAGGTCACAGTCTCAAGACCTTCAGTCAGTATTTCTGCTCTGGTTGGCACTCTTACCAATTGGTACCTAGTCATTAGTACATAGTCATAAAGCCTAATAATAAAAACAAACAAACAACACTTGATACAATGTGCAAGTCTATTCATGAATACTGAATTCAGCAAAAGGAAACCTGCATGTGTCTTGTAGGCCACAAGAAATGTTTTAGCGTAATGTTCACTTTTTCCCTTTTCTTTTCTTTTTTTCTTTTCTTTTCTTTTCTTTTCTTTTCTTTTCTTTTCTTTTCTTTTCTTTTCTTTTCTTTTCTTTTCTTTTCTTTTCTTTTCTTTTCTTTTCTTTTCTTTTCTTTTCTTTTCTTTTCTTTTCTTTTCTTTCCTTTTCTTTTCTTTCCTTTCCTTTCCTTTCCTTTCCTTTCCTTTCCTTTCCTTTCCTTTCCTTTCCTTTCCTTTCCTTTCCTTTCCTTTCCTTTCCTTTCCTTTCCTTTCCTTTCCTTTCCTTTCCTTTCCTTTCCTTTCCTTTCCTTTCCTTCCCTTCCCTTCCCTTCCCTTCCCTTCCCTTCCCTTCCCTTCCCTTCCCTTCCCTTCCCTTCCCTTCCCTTCCCTTCCCTTCCCTTCCCTTCCCTTCCCTTCCCTTCCCTTCCCTTCCCTTCCCTTCCCTTCCCTTCCCTTCCCTTCCCTTCCTTCCCTTCCCTTCCCTTCCCTTCCCTTCCCTTCCCTTCCCTTCCCTTCCCTTCCCTTCCCTTCCCTTCCCTTCCCTTCCCTTCCCTTCCCTTCCCTTCCCTTCCCTTCCCTTCCCTTCCCTTCCCTTCCCTTCCCTTCCCTTCCCTTCCCTTCCCTTCCCTTCCCTTCCCTTCCCTTCCCTTCCCTTCCCTTCCCTTCCCTTCCCTTCCCTTCCCTTCCCTTCCCTTCCCTTCCCTTCCCTTCCCTTCCCTTCCCTTCCCTTCCCTTCCCTTCCCTTCCCTTCCCTTCCTTCCCTTCCCTTCCCTTCCCTTCCCTTCCCTTCCCTTCCCTTCCCTTCCCTTCCCTTCCCTTCCCTTCCCTTCCTTCCCTTCCCTTCCCTTCCCTTCCCTTCCCTTCCCTTCCCTTCCCTTCCCTTCCCTTCCCTTCCCTTCCCTTCCCTTCCCTTCCCTTCCCTTCCCTTCCCTTCCCTTCCCTTCCCTTCCCTTCCCTTCCCTTCCCTTCCTTCCCTTCCCTTCCTTCCCTTCCCTTCCCTTCCCTTCCTTCCCTTCCCTTCCCTTCCCTTCCCTTCCCTTCCCTCACCGCCTCCCCTCCCCTCGCCTCCCCTCCCCTCCCCTCCCTTTTCTTCTTTTCTTTTTTTTTCTTTCCTCTTTTATTTCTCTTCCTTCCTTCCTTCCTCTTCCTTCCTTCCTTCCTTCCTCTTCCTTCCTTCCTTCCTTCCTTCCTTCCTTCCTTCCTTCCTTCCTTCCTTCCTTCCTTCCTTCCTTCCTTCCTTCCTTCCTTCCTTCCTTCCTTCCTTCCTTCCTTCCTTCCTTCCTTCCTTCCTTCCTTCCTTCCTTCCTTCCTTCCTTCCTTCCTTCCTTCCTTCCTTCCTTCCTTCCTTCCCTCCCGCCCTCCCGCCCTCCCCCCCTCCCCCCCTCCCCCCCTCCCCCCCCTCCCCCCCCTCCCCCCCCTCCCCTCCCCTCCCCTCCCCTCCCCTCCCCTCCCCTCCCCTCCCCTCCCCTCCCCTCCCCTCCCCTCCCCTCCCCTCCCCTCCCCTCCCCTCCCCTCCCCTCCCCTCCCCGATTGATTTCTAATTGTCCTCTGGTTTAGCTTGTTTTGTTTTATTTTTAAATAAATGATTGCCCAACATATTATCTATTTTTCTTTCTTTATTTATTACTACTGCTTGTTTATGGATACTGTCATTGATTTCTCCATATTTGCTTAAGCTAAGTGAACAGCACAATGCTTTTGCAAGACCGTGCAAATAAGCAGACGCAATAATTTCCAAATGCACCAATATTTTAATTACTGGACAATTAAATAAATATTAATGTATTTCCAATAAATTGCCTTTAGATTAGATCCTTATATAGCTTTAAAGGGCCCTACACTGTCTAGAAATAAGTTTTCTCAAAAATAAAAAAAAAAAAGCAAGAAAAGGGTCAGCGAGATATATGTGGGCTGGAATACGTTTGTAGCTAACACAAACTTATCTTCCATCAATATGCTAAGTTTTGTATCTTAATACTAGATAAACTTGGTTGTTTTTTTGCACGTGCTTCTACAAATACAGTACATGGTCACTTTCTACTGTCTAATGAAGCAGATAAATGAAGCAGGGGGACAAGAGGATGACCAAATATAATGTTTTCTTAGGTTAGTTGTATTCCCCAGTGATTTTACTGATGGAAGTTTCACGTAAAGATCAATGACAGTGAAAACTGGTTTATAACTGAGTCTAATGGCTAATATGATCTCAAAATTGCTCTGCTGCAATCTATCCTGCCTTTCTTGGTTAACAAACATTATCCCAATTATAGCTAAACCAAATATAGGCCGAACAGATGCTCCTCCTACCCAACAATTAATTTAAAACTGAAAATTTAGAAATGTGTATAAACAAATAAACAAACAAACACCGAATGACAGTTCAAAGTGCATCACATTTAACAAGTGAAATGTT
>NC_137694.1:173184430-173256377 GCF_964034855.1 Anser brachyrhynchus | reverse complement strand
AAAATCAATGTACAAATAATTATTTCATCTCAGTTGATGAAATAATCTTTTAAGGAATTCTATTCTATAGTCCTCTGATCATTTCTTCTGCCTGCGTATGTAGTGATGGTAGGAAAACCATTTTTGTTTTTGTACCGTTGCATCTTTATTTCTATATTGCCTAGCATAAGAATTTCCAGCACTCATATAGGAATCTTTGGTTCTATTGCAGTATACAAGCAATTATGTGTTTAGAGGTGAAACTGTGCTAGAAATTGTCAAATGTGTCCATTTCTCATGACTTAAAAGGAAATACTTTAGCCTTCATAATCTACAGAAATACTTTAATGTGAAAAAAAAAAAAAGACACTGTAGAAGTTCCATTACTCTTCAGTGGAATGTATTCATCCACTTTATTGTATATATCACCTCTTCCCTATGACATGTAATTCTACTTCAATGACCTGCTGACATAAATGAAGATTTTATAGTTCTGGAGTGATGAGAAGTTCTGCTGAAACTGCCTGTGAATAACAATTCTCACATCATCAATGAACATTATCCATCACCTGATAGTGATCTAGTTGAAATCCTCCTCTGGAAATTCTGAATTTCATAATGCATAATGAAGAAAGATGGCATGTATTTAATTCTTACATAACAATGTGATAGTATTCCTGTAGCTGAAGCTGTGAAAGCATTTCCACAAGAAATGTCTTTTTGCCTTCCCCTTCCCCTTCCATTTCTGAAATGTTGCTTACCAGCTCAACCCCTTTTGGCTAACCTGGGAATTACATCCACATGTCTCTCATATTGATAGGATACTTCATTGCAGATAGGATTTAGTGGAGAAACTTGTCCTGAGGAAAAAATAGTACACAAAGTGATTACAGTTCTAAGGTGTGTAACCCTACTGACCTAACTCATATTTTCCAGCTGCACTGTGGAAATAGAATATTTTTTATTCTCTTAAGTACTAGGTCAATTATGTGAATCTGTTATTGATATAGATCCTTAGATTAAAACAACAACAACAACAAAAAGCCTTCTCCAGCATTAATTAGGGTGCTCTATCTGATCTATAAGTATAGAACAAACATTTCAAAATGCACAAAAGCAACAATGACATTCACTCCTTAGGATTGTTTTAAAACCGTTAACCTTGCATCTACTGAAAATGATCCTGGCTCAAAGAGGGCAGTATCATTCCCATCAGGAAATACTTACCTGGACAATGTGAGTTATCTTCTGCTATTTATCTATATTATTCAATAGCAATGACAATAAAGATTGAAAACAAGGTGGAAACAAAAATATTTACTGTTGTCTATTTACTGTTGTCTACTTTCCAAAAGAAAACCAAAATTATGTGTAATCTTCTGTGTTACTGTGGTGGTTTTACTTGGGTGGGCAGCCGAGCTCAACCACAGCCGCTCTCTAATTCCCCCTCCTCAACGGAAAAGGGGAGAAAATACGATGCAAAGGGATCAAGGGTTGAGATACGCATGGGGAGATCACTCAACAATTATCGTGACGGGCAAAACAGACTCAGCATAGGGAGACAGTAAGAGTTATTGCCTATTACTAACAAGCTAGAGAAATGAGAAACAAAGGAAAAAAAAACAAAACCAAAATGTCTTCCCCCATCCACCCTCTTCCACATCCTGCCCCGAGCAGCGCAGGGGAACAGGGAAGTGGGGATTGCGATCAGTCTCTAGCACTTTGTCTCCGCCACTCCTTCTTGGTCACTCTCTGTGCCTGCTTTATGTGGGGTCCCTCCCACAGGATGCAGTCCTTCCTGAACTGATCCTATGTGGGCTTCCCACAGTCAGCAGCTCTTCAAGAACTGCTCCAGATATGGGCCCATAACACGGGGCCGATCCATCAGGAGCACACTGCTCCAACCTGGGTTCCCCACGGGCAGCAGCTCCTGCCAGGTCACCTGCTCCTGCGTGGTCTACTCTCCACGGGCTACAGGTCTGGCCTGGAATTTGCTCCAGCAGGAGTCCTCCACAGGCTGTAGCCTCTTTCAGTGCAGGTCCACCTGCTCCACCGTGGTCTCCTCCATGGGCTGCAGCCTTTCCCTTTCCCTTTCCCTTTCCCTTTCCCTTTCCCTTTCCCTTTCCCTTTCCCTTTCCCTTTCCCTTTCCCTTTCCCTTTCCCTTTCCCTTTCCTTTCCCTTTCCTTTCCCTTTCCTTTCCCTTTCCCTTTCCCTTTCCCTTTCCCTTTCCCTTTCCCTTTCCCTTTCCCTTTCCCTTTCCCTTTCCCTTTCCCTTTCCCTTTCCCTTTCCCTTTCCCTTTCCCTTTCCCTTTCCCTTTCCCTTTCCCTTTCCCTTTCCCTTTCCCTTCCTTCCCTTCCCTTCCCTTCCCTTCCCTTCCCTTCCCTTCCCTTCCCTTCCCTTCCCTTCCCTTCCCTTCCCTTCCCTTCCCTTCCCTTCCCTTCCCTTCCCTTCCCTTCCTTCCCTTCCCTTCCCTTTCCCTTTCCCTTTCCCTTTCCCTTTCCCTTTCCCTTTCCCTTTCCCTTTCCCTTTCCCTTTCCCTTTCCCTTTCCCTTTCCCTTTCCCTTTCCCTTTCCCTTTCCTTTCCCTTTCCCTTTCCCTTTCCCTTTCCCTTTCCCTTTCCCTTTCCCTTTCCCTTTCCCTTTCCCTTTCCCTTTCCCTTTCCCTTTCCCTTTCCCTTTCCCTTTCCCTTTCCCTTTCCCTTTCCCTTTCCCTTTCCCTTTCCCTTTCCCTTTCCCTTTCCCTTTCCCTTTCCTTTCCTTTCCTTTCCCTTCCCTTCCCTTCCCTTCCCTTCCCTTCCCTTCCCTTCCCTTCCCTTCCTTCCCTTCCCTTCCCTTCCCTTCCCTTCCCTTCCCTTCCCTTCCCTTCCCTTCCCTTCCTTCCCTTCCCTTCCCTTCCCTTCCCTTCCCTTCCCTTCCCTCTCCTCCCCTTCCCTCCCCTCCCCTCCCCTCTCCTCCCCTCCCCTCCCCTCCCCTCCCCTCCCCTCCCCTCCCCTCCCCTCCCCTCCCCTCCCCTCCCCTCCCCTCCCCTCCCCTCCCCTCCCCTCCCCTCCCCTCCCCTCCCTTTTTTTCTATACTATGATATTGTTGACCCATGCTTATTTTGGGATCCTCTTTAACTTAGAGACCTGCAGAACTGCTACCTAGACAGGTGTTCCCCAATTTGAACGTGTACAATTTGTTATTTCTGTTTGTGTTTCTTCTAGCTGTCCCTATTGAGTTGCATCTTATTATTTCAAACCTATCTCCAATTTATCATGATTATTTTGAATTCTATTCCTGTCCTCCAAGACACTTTCTTTCCTGAGCTTGTGTATCATATGCAAATTTCATAGGCATTTATTCCAGTATCCAGGCTATACATACTGAACCTGCAGCATGGTATGTTTAGACTATGAAGCAGCCCTCTCAAGAGTAGTACATAGAACAGCAAAAGCAAACTAAAGTGATGTGGTACACAAAACAAGCAAATCACTAGAAAAGAAAATTAGCAGAATAAGAACCAAAGAAATCCTATATATGGTCTGTGCTGCAGGAGTGGTAATTGGTTTCAGATAGCTCTATCATTTGGCAAGATAATCGCTAGAATAAAAATCAGTACCAATTTATTTATTTATTTATTTATTTATCTATTTACTGTAGCTATTGTGTCTGTAAAGTCATCCTCGGGCATTTTTAGGAAAACTTTTTTCCTTGTCCTGAAGCTTTTAGATTATCCATGTATATATAGATTTGCAAGAGAATATCATGTTCCAAAATTCTGTATAAATAGAAGGATGGGCTTAGTGACTGATAAAGTAATCTCTGTTTCTTTTTACCTAGAACAATGGATCATCTGACTCTGCTTGTCCTTTCCATTTTAACCTCCACACTGCATAGTCATCAGGATGTTGCCACCTCCAGCTATAACCATAGCAACAAGAGGAAATATGGCACTGTTTTTTACCAGTTTTCATTTTCATTCCTTTCTCAATTTCAAGTTATTTTTATAGTTGAAGTAGAGTATGATTGCAATGTCAGTGAATTAAACACAGAGCAAATGCAAATATGCTATGCTATAGTACAGTTAAGCAACGTACATCAATTCTTCTCTTTCATCTTCACAGCACAGGGTGTAGATGCATGAGTCCCACAGTTGAAGATGAAGTAATCACAAAGTCATCAGATACACTTCTTTTTCTTCTCCAAACAGCAATCACAGATGACTTGGAACATATTAACATTATATTGTAATGGTATCAATAACAGTTATGGCCACTATGCCTGTGTAAAAATGTGGACTAATGTAGATGCTGTGTGCTTAATGCAGCCACTTCAAACTGGCTACTACCTTTTTTATATATATATATATATATATATATATATTATATTATATATATAATATATATAATATATATATTATATATATTCTGTTTATCTATATATATTATATTATATATATATATATATAAACAGAATATATATATATATTAACAGAATAATGTTTAAATAACAACTACTGGCTAGAATCATGAGTTTTCTTTCTTTCTGTCTTTAACTGTCATGTAACAGCTCTAGTCCAAATCCTACATCTTCAGCTACCTCTGGGCTAATTTACTTTCTGGCCTTAGTAGCATGAAATTTGGGGTTACTTCTGTTCATTGTGTTTCTTTCAATGGTGTGCCGAGGTTTGTGAATTATAAACATATAGAAAAATGATATAGCAACAACAATAAAATCATAATGAAACCAGAAAAATAGCAGATGATGATATTGGACATGGTGAAGTCATTGCTATGTGCAAAGACAGCCATGACATTGTAGTGGTGAAAACTTACAAAGTATGCTCTTTATGTCAGACTGAAAGGTTTACATACTTCTTTCAAAACAGTGTTTTATTTATTTGTTTATTTTTCCCACTGTATATAGTCTGGTTCTTCTACAGTGCATTTATTATCTTAAAATTCAATTAATAGAATGATAGTACAATTCTTTCACGCCGGTAATTACAGTTAATTCACATGGGATAAAAATTCCAGTCACACTAATGGTATTAAAGACTATATTGAAGACGGAGCAGATATTATCACTTTGTTAAGGCTACTTCAAAGATTCCATCATTTGGACTTGAAAGCGTAGAGTATTATCGTCTGACATTCTTGTTCAGAGCTTTTTCTGATGCAGGTCTTTGTGTGCAGTTGTGTATGTGCCAACATGCCTGGGTACCGTGGTGAGTATCTCTATGTACCCATGTCAGCTTGGCTGAATAATATAAATTTTAAAAAATATATATAAAAGAATATAGATTATTTTCTGCCTTTCCATGAGATATAGATCTGCTATTTGCATGTTTTTACTTTACTTTACTTTAATTTTACTTTAATTTACTTACTGAGTTGAAGCTTTGTATTTAATTGTGTAAAACAGTCTCTCTAAAATGGAGTCACATTCACAAGTAACAACAACAAAACAAACAAACAAACAATCAAACAAACAAACAAGGAGGTTATAGCACACCTCACTGTGTATCTGAACCTCAACCTGACAAAAAGAGATTTACTTTTGAGGACAGATATTTTTTAAACTGTAGGTATTTTTCATTTTCATCCCAAAACATGAAGATGTGCACAAATAGTAAGATTCTAAGAATGTTATCAAATTAATGAATGTTATATTGAATAGATGTAATCTGTAAGTATATTAGACTCAAAATGTAGGAGTTAGTTATCTAATTTTACTTAGTCATTCTACTATTGTATGAGTTACAACGTGACTTTACTAGGAATGCATGTGTAAGATTTAGCACATCTTTGCTTTAAATTTTCTGAATGACTTTGAAAACCAATGCACCTTTGGCAATTTGTTGCATATGTTTGAGTATTTTTTATCAACATTCAGCCAAGGGGTGAAAAGGTAAGATATGTTTACATTTTATAGTTATTTGTTTTGCATATAATTTTTTAACCTGAATTCTCACTAAGACCAACAGGAGTCTTCAACCATGTGAATAACATAAGTAAATGAAACAGTAAGGTTTTAGATTTTTCTTGTCATAGTTTCATAGAAAAAAAAAAAAAAAAACAAATAAACAAAAAAACTTCAAATAAGGTAGAAACAGAAAACAAGAAATAGGAGAAAGTATGTAACATTTCAAGTAAAGTTTCATTCCTGATCAACTAGGATCTTGTTCCTAGTTTAAGTTTTTATCATCAGTTGTGGTTTTTCCTAGACTTTATCACAGTAAGTATTTCATACGTCCTAAAATTTTCTTCAGTCATTAAATAAATTTTAGTTTTCAGTATCAATTTTCTAAATAAAATTTTGCTACATGTAGCTATAATTCCAACCTTTATTTTTATTAGTAGAAACAACTGCTATCATGTATCTCTCTCTGTCCTGTCAGTCCTCCTTTGCTACGCAGCTTTTTGTAAGGAAAGTAATTTGTCATTTCTGACATGAATATGTAGTTTCAGAAGACAATTTAGATATGGCAACAAGGTACAATGCTTCTCTTTTGTCTTCTGATGTATTTTACTATCCCTTATTTGTTTCTGATTTCATATTTGATTGGTATTTAAATTATTCTGATTGTCTTATTTGTCTCATGATACTTCATTACTCCTGTTTTGATGTTCTATGTATTTTCCTTCATATGTGCATTTAATCTTGAATAATTAATAAAAATAATTATAGGTCTCTAGATAATGATTTTGGCATGTATTCCTGTTAGCCGTCAGCTTACAAAATGCAATGATCCTATGAGGGTAGTTTCAAAAAGTCACATAATTCAATTATTCACTTGCACAGAACAAAAATCACAATGTGTTAATACTTTCCTATGGTGGATTTTATATTTTGGCAACAGATCACAGCAAGGCTGCAGCTTTTCAAATCTGGCAGAGTAAAGGAAAGACACCAGATGGAGTCCTCAGGTAACATACTGAAATTGATGTAGTTTATTAATACAGAAGTGTTTGAGTAGGCTGTGAATTAATCTCAGCCTTCAAAAGCAGCTTGACAGTGATTTGCCAGATTTTGGAGTTCATAGAAGAAGAAACCCTTGTAACTCCTGAAGTTATTTCACATATTTGCCTAGCTTTATTTTAAATAATTTTGGAAGGTTTATCTACCATTTGCCACTCTGTTCTTCTGTCTTTCCAGCCAAATAGATAGAGTTCAGCCTATCCATTTAAAAGGAACCCAGGCCGAATAATTATATACTCCAATTGTTCTCCATCTGCTGCTTGCTTGATCTACAAATGCCTTTTCTTGTACCAGGAAGCAAACAGCAGAAACTCAGCTGTTCAGAA
This sequence comes from Anser brachyrhynchus, assembly GCF_964034855.1. Taxonomy (NCBI): domain Eukaryota; kingdom Metazoa; phylum Chordata; class Aves; order Anseriformes; family Anatidae; genus Anser; species Anser brachyrhynchus. The sequence continues at coordinate 173,249,111 of NC_137694.1, read as the reverse complement.
TTTCCATCTGGGAAATTGCAAGTTGCTATGCACCAGTACCTAGAAGAAGCTATTCCTGTTTATAGTTAAATACAGGTTACAATGTATAGGAAAGGAAATCATATTTAAATAATAATAATAAAAATAAAATTTTGTTTCCATTGGAGTAATGGTAAAAGCCAAGCAGAAAAAAATCATGTAGCTGAAAAGCTGACTATGACACCTTTTTATAAGCCAGAGCTCTGTAAGTTAGGACACATGATGCATCCTTGGAAATGTGAATGACAGAATATGCATATGGCACCAGGGAAATCCAGGAAACATTTCTTAGGGTCAGGTGCATGTTTCATCATTCTTCTGGATTCATGGGACTCCGAGCTTTTTATAAGAGAGACGTTTATTAAAACCATACTGTAATACCTACATTTCAAGAGCAACGCTAACAAAGGTACAAAAAAATGTTGTGCCTAAAGCTTGGAATGAAATGAAAAAAATCTTGTTCCTTTAAAATGCATATTTTGCACAAAGTAAATTTTTGCCAGCAGAAATATAGTTATTTATTTCTTATGTTTCCAAAATATGCATGACAACACTTTTCAAATGACAAGATTTACATTTCTTGCTTTTCAAAATCTATTTTAATATACTTTTTTTTTTTTACTATAGAGATAGTATTTTTTCTAGTTGAACTAAATGTTTTGTTTGAATAAAAAGATAATGCTTTGTTCTTTTTTAGTAGCAATGTTGATTTGTTCAAAAATTGAAGTTTTTTCAAAACAGCCAATTTAATTTAAAAGCTAGATTTCAATATTTTAACATGCTATAATTAAAAAAAAAAAAAAGTAAATAAAAATATATGACTTGAGGGTATACCAGACCACAATCTTCTACTAATAAAATGGAGGAAAGCAAAAACATAAGTGTAGACATAGAAGGAGGGAGAAAAGAATCTGATACTAATATACAACAACAACGGAACACAAAGTAATTAAAATGGGAAAAGCAGATATATAGTATTATAGATATTAACAGCTTCCTCAGTAAGTAAATCAAAATTAAGGTGTTGCCTCACTGACCTTTAGTCCTCTGAGTGGCCACTGAGTTCAAAAAAATTATTTACTTGATCAAGCATAAATGACAAGTACATATACATGCTCTTTGGTTAGTGTGAACTCAAAATTCTACCATGGTGCCAGGTCTCTTATTTAGACTGTATAACATGTAGATAAGTTTATGGAGTTTCCATTTGTGTGAAACGGAGGAGTTATCCTGGTGGTAACACATTCTAGTGGATAGAGCTTCTTACAGCTCTTCACCTAGGTACAGTTTCCTAATCCAGACCTGGCTCCCAGGGATGTCAATGCAACATATTTTGTTTCCGGTTTTTAATAGTCACTGATACACTTGTCCTTCTAATGTGCAAACATACTTTGAGGGGAAAGAAAGGGGATGAACCAGACTTGTCTTTTTCAAGGTTGCTGTCACTGTAAGGTTTCAAACACTGCTGGACTGATAAGGCTGGTGAAAAATATTATCTTGAATAGGTTGAGCCAGGGACTGAAGTTTGGAGAATGGCTCACCTGCAGGACAGGACAGAGAAATACTACTATACAAAATAGTTGGAATAGGGTTTTATATATATATATATATAAAAGGGTGGGGGGGGGGGGGGGGGCGGAACAGGACTGTGAGCTATTGAGTGCACCCTCAGTTAGTCTGCAGATGATACCAAGTTGGGAGGAAGCATCAAACTGCTGGTGGGTAAGAAGGCCTTGCAGAGGGACCTGGACAGGATGGGTCAATGGGCAGAGGTCAATGGGATGAGGTTCAACATGGTTAAGTGCTGGGTCATGCACTTGGGGCACAACAACCCCATGCAATGCTACCGGCTTGGGGCAGAGTGGCTGGAAAGCTGTGCTGAGAAAAAGGATCTGGGGATGTTGGTTGATGCTCACCTGAACATGAGCTGGCAGTGTGCCCAGGTAGGCAAGAAGGCCAGCGGCATCCTTGCTTGTATCAGGAATAGTGCAGCCAGCAGGACCGGGGAGGTGATCGTCCCCCTGTAGTCTGCTCTGGTGAGCCTGCACCTTGAGTACCATGTTTAGTTTTGGGTCCCTCACTACAAGAAAGACATCAAGGCCCTGAAGCATGTCCAGAGAAGGGCTATGAAGCTGGTGAAGGGTCTGGAACACAAGTCCTATGAGGAGTGGCTGAGGGGACTGGGATTGTTTGGTCTGGAGAAGGAGGAAGCTCAGGGGAGACCTTGTTGCTCTCTACAACTACCTGAAAGGAAAGTGTGGATATCTGGGGATGGGCCTCTTCTTGCCGATAACTAGCAATAGGACAGGAGGGAATGGCCTCAAGTTGTGCCAGGAAAGGTTCAGGTTTGGAAATCAGGAGAAATTTCTTCTCAGAAAGAGCATTTAGGCATTGGAACGAGTTGCCCAGGGAGGTGGTGGCATCACTCTTCCTGCGGGTGTTTAAGGAAAGGTTGGACAGGTTGCTTAGGGACATGGTTTAGTGGATGATATTGGTGGTAGGGGGATGGTTGGACTAGATGCTCTTGGAGGAATTTTCCAACCTTAATGATCCTATGTTTCTATGACTCTAGTTTATGATTTTGAGTAGAACATATGTTAAATGACTGATTTTTTTCCTGGCACTTGCACAGAATATGCTACATTTAAACATTGAGGAATATCACTATATAGCATATCCATGGCCAGGTGTTGGAATCAAGGATGCTACAGTGGTGGCCTCTCTGCGGAGAGTCCAGTGCTGACCCTTGCTGGACACAGCTGGTTTCAGTCAGCTCCAACGGCCCTGCTGCCTGGCACAGGTGGTTTCAGAAGCCAAGATGATGGCGCCTTGGGGAAGGCTGTGTAAGAAGGGGCAAAACACTTCACAGGCAGAGAGAGCAGTGACGAAAACTGTATGAGAAACAGTCCCTCAGACACTAAGGTCAGTGAAGGAGGGGAGGAAGTGTTCCAGACCACAGAGCAAAAGTTGCTTTGCAAGCCCATGAAGAGGACCATATAGGATGACATCCACACTGCAGCCCATAGAGAGGATCCACACGAGCCCAGCCTGGGAAGAAAGTTGAAGGAGGGAATTTGTTTCAGTTTGGGTATTTTTTCTCACCACCCTACTTTTTGTTGTTGTTGTTGTTGTTGTTGTTGTTTTGTTTGTTTAAATTGACAGTACATTAAATTAGTTCTCCCCAAGTCAAATTTGTTTTGCCAGTGATGGTAATTGGTAAGTGATCTCCCTGTTTTTATTTAGACCCACGAGCTTTTCATTTTATTTTCTCTCCCTCTCTAGTTGAGGCGGTGGAGTGAGAGAGCGGCTGGGTGGGCATCTGGCAGCCAACCAAGGTCAACTCACCACAACAGTCCATTTGAAACATGCCAGGCAATATGTGGAATTTTAAACTGCTTCTTTTATCAGCAGCAGTAACCCATGCGCCAGTATGTCTGCATTGTCACAATAAAGCATGTGTCAACATTCCCTTTGTAAAACCTCTACATTCTGGGGATTAGAAAAACATGGCATTAAATTTCTCTCTGAGCTAAAACTAAGCATACAGTATTTAGGCTGTAACAGCAATGCTGATGTTGTGTAAGGCTCATGTACTGTGACTACTAATATTTATTTCTCAAATGTTCAGTTTTGATGATCTCAGTGCTGGACCTGCAAAATTACTTAGGTACTGTAACATTGAATTTTGCAATTAATCACTTGCAGAGGGAAATCCACACATTGGAGTAACATGCCTGTGGTTCCTGTACAACATATTGAAAATTTTAAACTCTCAGAAGAGGGATCCCAGCTGGCAGCATGCTCAACAGAAAACTACCAAAGCTAATCACTGGAGACACTATGGAGAAGGTAATCTATTTCTTTCTTTCAAGGTAGAGAGAAAGTGTTTTTTTGTTTGGCTGGTTGGTTTTTTTTGCTTGTTTTTGTTTTTGTTGATTGGTTGATTGATTGGTTTTGGTTTTTTTTGTTGTTTTTTTGCTTTTTTGTTTTCTTAAAAGTGCTTGTGGTGTAAGTCTATTAAAGATACTGTATACTCATTTATCTTTTCATGTATGTGAGAGAGAAACTGCTTTTAATATGGCAACAAAATAAAATATTTTTAAAAAGGTATTTTCTGGTTGTTGTTTTTTGTTATTGTTTTTGTTTTCTTAATTGAGTAGGGATTTAGCCTACATGGAATTTTTGTAGTAGATAGTCTAGGAAGGATTAGCCTGCAAACACAACTTTATTGCAGAAAGAAACACTTCTTAAAATTTCTGTAAAAGTTTGTTCTGCTCTCAAATGTCTTTGAGTATGCAACATGAAATATTGATAAGATTTTTTTGCTACAACTATTTTGTCTGTGGTTTTATTATAAAGGTATTTTTTCTTGGTCCTTGAAGTTGAATGTAGAGTTCTCAAAAAAATTAAATGTATTTCAAGTGAAAATAGGGAAAAGCAAGTTTGATTAAGATAAGAGGTGTTGATACTCGGTGAAGGTATAATAAAAATGGTAATTAAAGTGTTTTATTCCACTTGTCCTCTGTTATATGTCTTTCAGCTTGTCAGGAAAAATTATTGCTTCTGGTGTTTTCATTCTAAGAACTGAACAAAATGATGAGGAATTAGAGAACAAAATCCTTATAGGAATGTATTTTTCAGTTACTGTATTGATTTTACCACTGAAATCTGTTGTGTGTTGGAGCAGATGTAAATTTGCAAGCTCTATCTTTTCTAATAATTTACAGAATTAATCACAACAACAGATACTCTTAAGTATATACCTTCCTCCTGTCTATTTAGAGTATTGTATGGAGAGCAAAATCCCTGCTGAACCATCAGAAATATAATTATTTCAATAGTTGCAATATGTGAAACAGTACTTCACATATGATAAGTGCTACAGGTCAAAGTATGATGTAAATACATTTTATGCTACTTACGTCCCAATGTACAAGAATCGTCAACACTAGAACAACTACTAAATGTAACATAACACATAATATTGGAAGATATCCTTTCTCAGCTATTTAAGACTGTAGGTTACTGTTTACAAAATCTACCTATTGAGAAAATCTACCTATTCATCCATTATTTTGGATGTAATCCAGGAATCTTTCGAAGTTTCAAAACTAAAATAAGAAGGAAGGAAAGAATGAAAGAATCCACTACCAGCAAAATAGGTGTGTTGAGGAATATGAAGCACAGAGAATGCAAAGCTCAAGTTCAGCAAGGTTCAGACCTCTTAGTGAGTCATGGCTGAACCTCATTGTGTCCAATAGCTGTGCAAATTAAGGTAGCCATGATCACTGATTTTACAGCAGCTCTCAGAGAAATTAAGTTCCCTTTATATACAGAACCATATTAACAATTAACAAAAAAACTAGCTCCTTCTGTGAAAGAAATAGGTTGGGAGAAAAAAATTCTTTTTCTCAGTTTGTGCTCAAGCAAGTACCACACAATTATTTGAGCCTTGCATTGTATATTAAAACTGACACTTTCTTTTAACATTCAACACATCTAGTTGTATGAAGACTCTGTTCCACCCTTTGCAAAAGTGTTACTCAGCAAAATTTCTCTCTTGGCATGTTTTATATTATGAATATTGGTCAAGCTGTGGATTTCAGAAAAAGGTAGCTTTGAAATTAATTAATGTGGACTTAATAATTAAAACAGCAGTATCAGCACCCAGTAATTTCTGCTACATTAGTCAGTTCACAGAGTTTATTTAGTTTATCTGAATTAATTAATTCTCCTTTCAGTGCAGTCATTTATTTTCAAGGCAACTGCTGTTTTGAACTATGCAGCCATCCTTGTGAAAAGAATTCAGTATGGTATTAGGGAATTATATTCTGCCTCTCTTTTTATCTTAAAAGCCTCTTAGTGTGCATAGTGGTTGTAATAGGAAAAAATGTGACTATTTTCCTAATAGAATGACATTTCCTAAGGTACATTTATTCATTTATGAGAAATACATTGCATCTTGTAAAGCATGAGCTGTTAAAACTGGCACATTAAAAGACTTGTCTGTTTTGCTCGGAGAAAATAAATAAATAAATAAATAAATAAATAAAAATGCCAATCTCTTATGCCAATAACTCCAAATTTCTAAGGCCAGATCCTGAATTACACCAGGCCTTCACTTCACACAGAAAAGAATGCAATTAGACGTTCTTTCAGGTTGTGATGCCATAAGACAGCTAGTAGTATGTAGCATTGGGCACAAACTAAAACAGCATTTGGAATCCTTCACAAAAGCCAAACACACTGTTACAAGTCTCCCACAATTACAAACATTACACGAATAGCCATTATGCTCAGGAAAAAAAACGAAAACAAAACAAAACAAAAAAAAACCTGATGTTGTTAGGATAAGTAATAAATAGATAGATTTGTTTGTATTTTGATAAGATATGGAATGTTTCATAGGCCTCAATGGACTAAAGATACAAAGTATGTTAAACTGAAATCTCTATGTAGCTAGTTTTCACTGAAATCTCCATAAACACTTTTTGAAATTTTCAGTTACAGAAAAGTCTGAAGCAGACAACTTGTCATAACAATTCAACAAAAAACACCCCAGTAACCAATCATTTCTGGTTGATGCCAGGGAAAAATAAATAAACAAATGAATAAATAAATAAATAGAAAATTGAAATTAAGCCTTTATTTTCTTTAGAGTTCTTTGAAAAAAAGTGTTCTGATCACCTAAACAAATTTTAAAAGGGGCATCCAATTACTCTCTGAATAAAAGACACAGGGAATAAATAAACAGGCAGCCAACAGAGAAGATCAGTAGTTCATTGCAGACCTAGAAATATATATATTTTTCTAAATTCTTATTTAAAAATCTCTGTACAATTTCAAATTACTTCCAGAATTGCTAATTTAATGTAATCTTTCAAAGCAACTGTAAAAATATGACCAAATTTTGACAGCCAACACTATACTATCTTCACATGTTTCTTACAATAATATTTCTGGTACGTAATGTGCTTTTGTAACTGTAATATTTTTCCCATTTATAGGAAAGGGAAAAAAAATCTTAAATATTTTACATATAACACCCCAGATACAGTCTACATTGCAGAACAATAAATACATATATTCCTTCCACATAGTTACTGACATTTTGATGTAAAACTAGTTTTCTTTAAAAAAAAAAAAAAACAACTTCCTATGCATTTTATTATTTTCTTTTATTATATGGAATGCTAATTACATTCCTTTACCTTTACCTGTTTTTTTTGTTTTGTTTTGTTTTTGTTCTTGTTTGTTCTCTGTTTGTTTTATAAATAGCATAAATAACTGGTAAATTTAACCTGTGAGCTTGCCCTTGATGAAGAACAGAAGTGTTTCCATCTGTATCTGTACTGGGTTTCTATGGCAAAGTTTTGATAGTGGCGGGACCACAAGGTGGCTTCTGTGAGAAGAATCCAGAAGTTGACCCATGTTTGATAAGGTGCCCGCTGTTCGCCAGAGCCAGGACAATAAGCGATGTTTGTGCCTCTGTAAGAGCATATTTAAGAAAGGACGAAAAAAATTCTGGGAGACATCAGCTGGGAGAGAGAGAGAGGAGTGAGAAACAGCCTTGCAGGCGCCAAGGTCAGTGAAGAAGGAAGGGGAGAGTTGCTCCAGGACCTGCAGCTAGTTCCCCTGCGGCCTGTGGTGAGGCCCATGGTGAAGCAGACTGTCCCCCTGCAGCCCATGGAGTTCCACAGTGGAGCAGGGTTCCATGCTGCAGCCCATGGAGGAGACCACGGTGGAGCAGGTGGACCTGCACTGAAAGAGGCTACAGCCTGTGGAGGACTCCTGCTGGAGCAAATTCCAGGCCAGACCTGTAGCCCGTGGAGAGTAGACCACGCAGGAGCAGGTGACCTGGCAGGAGCTGCTGCCCGTGGGGAACCCAGGTTGGAGCAGTGTGCTCCTGATGGATCGGCCCCGTGTTATGGGCCCATATCTGGAGCAGTTCTTGAAGAGCTGCTGACTGTGGGAAGCCCACATAGGATCAGTTCAGGAAGGACTGCATCCTGTGGGAGGGACCCCACATAAAGCAGGCACAGAGAGTGACCAAGAAGGAGTGGCGGAGACAAAGTGCTAGAGACTGATCGCAATCCCCACTTCCCTGTTCCCCTGCGCTGCTCGGGGGCAGGATGTGGAAGAGGGTGGATGGGGGAAGACATTTTTGGTTTTGTTTTTTTTTCCTTTGTTTCTCATTTCTCTAGCTTGTTAGTAATAGGCAATAACTCTTACTGTCTCCCTATGCTGAGTCTGTTTTGCCCGTCACGATAATTGTTGAGTGATCTCCCCATGCGTATCTCAACCCTTGATCCCTTTGCATCGTATTTTCTCCCCTTTTCCGTTGAGGAGGGGGAATTAGAGAGCGGCTGTGGTTGAGCTCGGCTGCCCACCCAAGTAAAACCACCACAGTAACACAGAAGATTACACATAATTTTGGTTTTCTTTTGGAAAGTAGACAACAGTAAATAGACAACAGTAAATATTTTTGTTTCCACCTTGTTTTCAATCTTTATTGTCATTGCTATTGAATAATGTGGATAAATAGCAGAAGATAACTCACATTGTCCAGGTAAGTATTTCCTGATGGGAATGATACTGCCCTCTTTGAGCCAGGATCATTTTCAGTAGATGCAAGGTTAACGGTTTTAAAACAATCCTAAGGAGTGAATGTCATTGTTGCTTTTGTGCATTTTGAAATGTTTGTTCTATACTTATAGATCAGATAGAGCACCCTAATTAATGCTGGAGAAGGCTTTTTGTTGTTGTTGTTGTTTTAATCTAAGGATCTATATCAATAACAGATTCACATAATTGACCTAGTACTTAAGAGAATAAAAAATATTCTATTTCCACAGTGCAGCTGGAAAATATGAGTTAGGTCAGTAGGGTTACACACCTTAGAACTGTAATCACTTTGTGTACTATTTTTTCCTCAGGACAAGTTTCTCCACTAAATCCTATCTGCAATGAAGTATCCTATCAATATGAGAGACATGTGGATGTAATTCCCAGGTTAGCCAAAAGGGGTTGAGCTGGTAAGCAACATTTCAGAAATGGAAGGGGAAGGGGAAGGCAAAAAGACATTTCTTGTGGAAATGCTTTCACAGCTTCAGCTACAGGAATACTATCACATTGTTATGTAAGAATTAAATACATGCCATCTTTCTTCATTATGCATTATGAAATTCAGAATTTCCAGAGGAGGATTTCAACTAGATCACTATCAGGTGATGGATAATGTTCATTGATGATGTGAGAATTGTTATTCACAGGCAGTTTCAGCAGAACTTCTCATCACTCCAGAACTATAAAATCTTCATTTATGTCAGCAGGTCATTGAAGTAGAATTACATGTCATAGGGAAGAGGTGATATATACAATAAAGTGGATGAATACATTCCACTGAAGAGTAATGGAACTTCTACAGTGTCTTTTTTTTTTTTTTCACATTAAAGTATTTCTGTAGATTATGAAGGCTAAAGTATTTCCTTTTAAGTCATGAGAAATGGACACATTTGACAATTTCTAGCACAGTTTCACCTCTAAACACATAATTGCTTGTATACTGCAATAGAACCAAAGATTCCTATATGAGTGCTGGAAATTCTTATGCTAGGCAATATAGAAATAAAGATGCAACGGTACAAAAACAAAAATGGTTTTCCTACCATCACTACATACGCAGGCAGAAGAAATGATCAGAGGACTATAGAATAGAATTCCTTAAAAGATTATTTCATCAACTGAGATGAAATAATTATTTGTACATTGATTTTTACATTATTGCATTCCAAGTGTAACTGTGGAAGGGGCTCAAGTGAATCTATATCATTGCAATATTAAAAGAACAACCAGTATTCATCTAGTCAGTTGCAGTGTTTCAGCTGACGGAAAAAGTACTAAATCATAGTAGTTTAATAGTACTAAATCAGTACCTATTCAGAGAAACAAATATGCCTTTTTCATATATTTTACATTTCTAACTTGTCAGCTTTGCTAATTTGTTTATGAGTAACTTATGTGGAAAATACAGGTGATTTTACTCAGTACATATTAATTTATTTTATAACTCTTCAGCTACTGCAACTGTTCTATTTAATGCATCTTTCTCCATCAAAGAGAACTGGAACTGAAATTCTATCTGAATGGATTCTATCAGGATTTCCTCCACCTTTTAGTTTAATCTTTATCTGGTCTTATCACTGTAATCCCATTCCCCCAGAAACATCAATATAAATTATCTATATTAGTTGCTTTGATGAGGCCACATCATAGTGTAACAAACATTTCACTTGTTAAATGTGATGCACTTTGAACTGTCATTCGGTGTTTGTTTGTTTATTTGTTTATACACATTTCTAAATTTTCAGTTTTAAATTAATTGTTGGGTAGGAGGAGCATCTGTTCGGCCTATATTTGGTTTAGCTATAATTGGGATAATGTTTGTTAACCAAGAAAGGCAGGATAGATTGCAGCAGAGCAATTTTGAGATCATATTAGCCATCAGACTCAGTTATAAACCAGTTTTCACTGTCATTGATCTTTACGTGAAACTTCCATCAGTAAAATCACTGGGGAATACAACTAACCTAAGAAAACATTATATTTGGTCATCCTCTTGTCCCCCTGCTTCATTTATCTGCTTCATTAGACAGTAGAAAGTGACCATGTACTGTATTTGTAGAAGCACGTGCAAAAAAACAACCAAGTTTATCTAGTATTAAGATACAAAACTTAGCATATTGATGGAAGATAAGTTTGTGTTAGCTACAAACGTATTCCAGCCCACATATATCTCGCTGACCCTTTTCTTGCTTTTTTTTTTTTATTTTTGAGAAAACTTATTTCTAGACAGTGTAGGGCCCTTTAAAGCTATATAAGGATCTAATCTAAAGGCAATTTATTGGAAATACATTAATATTTATTTAATTGTCCAGTAATTAAAATATTGGTGCATTTGGAAATTATTGCGTCTGCTTATTTGCACGGTCTTGCAAAAGCATTGTGCTGTTCACTTAGCTTAAGCAAATATGGAGAAATCAATGACAGTATCCATAAACAAGCAGTAGTAATAAATAAAGAAAGAAAAATAGATAATATGTTGGGCAATCATTTATTTAAAAATAAAACAAAACAAGCTAAACCAGAGGACAATTAGAAATCAATCGGGGAGGGGGAGGGGAGGGGAGGGGAGGGGAGGGGAGGGGAGGGGAGGGGAGGGGAGGGGAGGGGAGGGGAGGGGAGGGGGGGGAGGGGGGGGAGGGGGGGAGGGGGGGGAGGGGGGGAGGGGGGGGAGGGGGGGAGGGGGGGAGGGCGGGAGGGGAGGAAGGAAGGAAGGAAGGAAGGAAGGAAGGAAGGAAGGAAGGAAGGAAGGAAGGAAGGAAGGAAGGAAGGAAGGAAGGAAGGAAGGAAGGAAGGAAGGAAGGAAGGAAGGAAGGAAGGAAGGAAGGAAGGAAGGAAGAGGAAGGAAGGAAGGAAGGAAGAGGAAGGAAGGAAGGAAGAGAAATAAAAGAGGAAAGAAAAAAAAAGAAAAGAAGAAAAGGGAGGGGAGGGGAGGGGAGGCGAGGGGAGGGGAGGCGAGGGGAGGGGAGGCGAGGGGAGGGGAGGCGGTGAGGGAAGGGAAGGGAAGGGAAGGGAAGGGAAGGGAAGGGAAAGGAAGGGAAGGGAAGGGAAGGGAAGGGAAGGGAAGGGAAGGGAAGGGAAGGGAAGGGAAGGGAAGGGAAGGGAAGGGAAGGGAAGGGAAGGGAAGGGAAGGGAAGGGAAGGGAAGGGAAGGGAAGGGAAGGGAAGGGAAGGGAAGGGAAGGGAAGGGAAGGGAAGGGAAGGGAAGGGAAGGGAAGGGAAGGGAAGGGAAGGGAAGGGAAGGGAAGGGAAGGGAAGGGAAGGGAAGGGAAGGGAAGGGAAGGGAAGGGAAGGGAAGGGAAGGGAAGGGAAGGGCCCTCCCAGTGCCTCACAGTAAAGATTTTTTTTTCCTAATATGCAGTCTGAACCCCCTCTATTGCAGCTTTCATGGACCATAGAATCATAAAATCATTAACGTTGGAAAAGACCTCTAAGATCATCTGGTTCAACCATCCCCCTACCACCAATATTACCCACTAAACCATGTCCCTAAGCACCATGTCCAACCTTTCACAGAATCACAGAATCATGTAGGTTGGAAGAGAGTTCCAACATCACCTAGACCTCCAACATCACCTAGTCCTCCACCCACCTATGACCGAACACTAACAAGTCTTCCACTAAACCATATCACTAAGCCTATTCCAATGCCTAACAACCCTTTCAGTAAAGAAGTTTTTCCTGATGCCCAACCTAAACCTCCCCTGGTGCAACTTTAGCTCTTTCCCCCTTGTCCCATCACCAGGCATGTGGGAGAGTAGACCAGTACCCACCTTGCTACAGCCTCCTTTAAGGTACCTATAGAGAGCAATAAGGTCGCCCCTGAGCCTCCTTTTCTCCAGGCTAAACAACCCCAGCTCCCTCAGCCGCTCCTCATAAGACTTGTTCTCCAGACCCCTCACCAGCTTCGTTGCTCTGCTTTGGACACGGTCCACCCACTAAACCATGTCCCCAAGCACCATGTTCAACCTTTCCTTAAACACCTCCCAGGAAGTTGACTCCACCACTTCCTTGGGCAACCTGTTCCAATGCCTAACTATTTTTCTCTGAGATCAACATGAACAATAGTTCCCAGGTACTCCTTCTTGTCCTTCTTTAAGACAGGAGTAGCATTTGCTTTCACACAGTCTTTGGGCACTTCTCCCAGCTATCATGATCAATGAAAGGTTATACAGAGTTAACTTGCAATCACATCTACCAGTTACCTCAGCACTCATGGGTGCATCCCATGAAGGCCCATAGACTTGCAAATGTCCAATTTGCTCAAGTATTCTCTGACTTGGTCTTCTTCCATGAAAGTTACATCTTCCTTGTTCCAGCTTTTTGCTCTGGTCTATGGGACCTGGGAGTCCTGAAAGCCAGTCTTGCTAGTAAAGAGTGAGGCAAAGAAGGCATTTAGTACCTTGGCCTGTGCAACCAGTCTCCTCTTTCCTTCAGAAGAGGGCCCACATTTTCTCTAGTCTTCCTTTTGTAACTTATATACTTCTAGAAGCACTTATTGTTTCCTTTGCTATCCCTGGTCAAATTCAAATCCATCTGGGCTTTAAAGTCAGGGTAGTTGAATTCCCCTGGCAGAATCAGTGCCTGCCTGTGTGACATTTCATGTAGCTGAAGAAAGAACTGTTCATCATCTTCCTAGCTTGGGGCTTCACTTGATCCGCTGGACTTAACACTAGCTGTTTGAAATGTCTAAATATGAACGAGGTGTCTAATTTCTCATTATGAAATGTCCCTTATCTATTATAATTCCACAAACTATTGCACAACACATGCCACAATGACTTTTTAATTAAGAATAATTAATTTTATCTGATTAGATGATTGATGCCAACAAATACAAAGTAAGGTGTTGAAAATAAGTAATGGGACCATATGTCAGGCAAGTAGACTAGGAAGAAATGAAGCAGTAGTTACATCAGCACTGACAAAAGAAATGTTTAACATCAGAAAAGGTCCAAGCTAGAAATTCATATCCCCATTGCCTTTTGTCCTGGTTTTGGCTAGGATAGAATTAATTTTCCTCCTAGAACCTGGTATGGTGCCGTGTTTTGGATTTAAGTTGAGAACAATGTTGATAATGTGCTGATGTTTTTTTTTTTTTAATTGTTGCAGAGAAATGTTTACACTAAGCCAAGGACTTTTCAGCTTCTCACACTGCCTTGCCAGTGAGGAGGCTGGGGGTGCACAAGGAGCTGGGAGGGGACAGAACCAGGACAGCTAACCCAAACCGGCCAAAGCTATATTCCATACCATATGGTGTCATGCGGAACAATTAATATGGGGTGGCTGGCTGGGGTGGAGGCGACTGCTGCTTGGGGATGGGCATTGATCAGTGGGTGGTGAGCAATTGTGTTGTGCATCGCTTGTTTTGTACACGTTAGTTTTATTATTATTATTATTATTATTATTTCTCTTCCTTTTCTGTCCTATCAAACTGTCTTTATCTCAACCCACAAGTTTTTGCTTTTTTTTTTTTTTTTTTCTGATTCTCTCCCCCATCCGACTGGGGGGCGACGAGTGGGAGGTTAGTGAATGGCTGTGCACTGCCGGCTGAGTTAAACCACAACAGGTATTTATAAGTGTATGCTATTTTAAACGACAAGACTTTATGTGAATGCTTATCTTACAGTAGCTGGATCCCATGTGTAAGTCTTCAGTGTATAAGACTCCTCAGACTTTAAATCGTAAAAAGATCAATTGAATTCCTAGGTTTGATTCCTAAACTGTCTTCATGTCTGAGGGTTACTGAGATTTTATACACTTTGTTATGTTATAATATTTTACAGAGGTGACAATACCTGAAAAATGTAGAGCTTAGTGAGATGTAGAGCTTAGTGATATGGTTTAGTGGAGGACTTGTTAATGGTAGGTCAGAGATTGGACTAGGTGATCTTGGAGGTCTCTTCCAACCTAGATGATTCTGTGATTCTGTGAAAAAGTGATATTTTTTTTTTCTTTCTAGATAAAATTCTTATTGTATTCTTTTAATAATAACAATAATTAATAATAATAATAATGATGTATTTGTATTTGAAATACAAAGCTATTTCATCTATATTTCTAAGGAAATAAAACACTAGTTTACTCCTAGTCAACTCCTAGCAACTGTAATAAAGCACCAAGAATAAGAAAGCAATAAGACTGATGAGCATGGATTCTGAAAATCCCCAAATTCGAATGAATGCATAGGAGGGAGAAATACTGGATTTCTTCCATTGGGTAGGGAAGGTGAGTGAACAGCTATGTGGTGCTGAGCTGCCGGCCAGGTTAAACCACAACACCTTTGAAGAATGTATGCAGCTAAGTAAGACGTATTCACAATTTTCTATTGATAGACCAGCCTGAGACTGCCTAAAATGTTGTCTGTAATGTAGACGTGATATTTATGCCTTATAGGGAAGATCCCACAAACGGCTGGTCAGACTTTGACTGGTAACTTTAGATACTTGAAAATATGTGGCGACTGATTAGCTAATGTTACTGATCTCAGCGTAGACAGGACTGTAATTAGGACTATGATAAAGGGAATCATGCACATAAACTGTTTGGGCTGGATTGTCCCACAGTCCCGCAAGGCTTAAATCTGAGTACTGGAATGAATCAAAATACAGTAGATATAAGAGGTTTCCATTCGAAAGGCATTTCAAACATAGCCACTTGACTCTGCCATTCTAGTCTAGCTTTCTACCCAGAGGGGGTTGTTCTTTTGGAACCAACTGTTGACAAGTAGAAAAGGTATAAAATGTATAGAAAATAAAAGTAAAGTTGCTTGTTCTTTGAGTCATCTTGTGTTTGGGGATAAAGAATATTATGTCTCTTTTATAAACAACAAAGATTGCATCAGGAACTCCTGATTCAATTTCATCAGTTTCTTCTACTGAAAACAAGATACTGAGGCCTGAACTTTGACTTGGTAAACAAGGTTTATATTGTAGACAGCCTCCAAAATATTAAACAAACTAACAAACAAACAAACAAAACCTACCATAATTAAAAACAGGAGAGCAATGAATAGTTAAAGTTTAAAATGCTCTGCCATGAAAGCAGAAAGGTAGGTTATTAATTTGGAGTCCACTTCAAATGAAGTTAGTGCTGTAACGTATTTGCTGTATTTGTATAATTTAAATACAAAAACTCCTGTTAACTAGAATTCTCACATACAAGTGAAAAATCTCAAAAAGATCATATTGTCTTTCTCACTGAGCCCATCGACAGCAAAATTATTCTGCCCAAGGCACAGGAAACAAATACTGTTAAGTACAACACTATTTCTGTTACGATTTCTCTACTGTCCTCAGGGACTGTCATGTTTCTGATACCAATTTCTTTATATGTTGTCTTTTTGTTACAAGTCTTTCTGCCCTTGTATACGCTCAGTCTGTTCATCTGCGTTCACAGCTATGAACTTTCAAGACTGGAGGGACAACCAAGGACAACAGTTCTTTCTGAAGCATTAGTGTTGTACTAAGAATAAAGATAAACTACCTCATTTCATAGGAACCCTGAGCCTGCTCGCACAATAGTATTAGACAATGTAAATAAATGTATTACTGTTTTGACTTTCTCGGTAACATTCAAAATATCTGAAGTATCTACTAATAAGCTCTCATATTTATGTATACTCTCATCTTGTTCTTATTGTGCTTTATACAAAATCCTATTATTCAAGCTTCACTAAAGAACAGGGAATGAGTTTCACCCTTGATAAATATAACCCTAATAAAAATATAGAGCTATACCGTTATCACTACCTAATATTTATAGAAAACTGTAGGCATGTGCTATGCTTTCCAAAGGAAGAAACCTTCTGAGCTGCTAAATTTCCGTAAGTTAAATAAAAGACAATGTAAACTGTTGCAATGTAGGGCATAGGACAACTCTCATCAGTGCTGAAGAGTGTTAATTTTCACAAAACAGGGAGAAATAGCTTATAGTATGGATCTTAAGGGAATTCTTTAAAAAGAAAATATAGATGAAGACATGGTTCATTGTAGTTGTATAGATGCAATGTATGCAGTTGTTGATTCATACCTCCTTGTTGACCTGAATTGATCTCATCAAATTTTAGATAACAAAAATCACCCATTCTAGTCTATAAAATATAGACATGTTCAGAAGCTGAATCGGATCTCAAAGAATTCCAGAAAAAGAGAAAGAAAAAAAAAAAAAAAAAGGTGTTTTAATGTAGATGGGAAGCCCTGGCTAATCATAAAGATATTTTTGAATATGTTTTCTATTTTCTTCCAATGCTTATATGCCTTCACATATATGGATATGCACATATTATACTCTGGTCAGTATTGCAAAACAAACTGTTAACTTGGTCTGTATTGCTACCAAAAAGATGACTGTGGAGCAATCCAGTTAAACAAAGTGGTTGAATGACCAAGAATCTAGTACTAAATTTTGGTTTTGAAATTTGGTTATGTTCTCCTGCCAATATAAATCTCCTGTAGAAAAGCCTACATCTAAGCAATGTGGATACAAGTTTGTCCATACCTCTTCTCCTCAAGTCCAAGAATTTATCCCTGTTTTTTTGTTTGTTTTGTTTTTATGTAGCAATACAAACAAAACTAAATAATTTAGCCAAAATGCCTTCAAAAACATGAAGCAAAGCAAAATACTGTATTAACTATCTTTCTTCAGGTACATACTGATGACCCACTTCGATCATGATGCCTGGAGGAAAAATAATCACCGATACTCGAAAAGTAAATGAAGATTATCAGCCTTATTAATACCTCTATTATTAATATCTCTATTTCACATATATCTTCAAGAAGTAAGATCTCAAGCTTGCAGCTTGTGTGTAATTGAAATAGGCTATACTTTCCTATTAAAATTGTGTTAGTCTTCCTTCCTCTTCTCATTTAAATTGTTTTCTCTTTTCTTAAGTTAAACTGCAAGCTCGTGTGGAAAATGACTGTCTGATAGTACTTCTTCAACAGCACTGAATTTATCTCTGACATAATGTAACCAGAGCCCTCCAGACATTTCACTTCACACATTGCACCACAATTACTAAATAAACAAAGGTTATTAATTCATCCTGCATTTCTCCTTAACAACTTTATTTCTATTTGTAAATAAGTTAATCCAAAGAAAATATTGATAAAGATTCAAATTATTATTGGTAGTAAAGTGGAAATTTATCCTCAGTCTTAGCTGTTTTCTACCTGAGCTATTTGACTAATACTCTGTTATAGCTTATGTAAACCAGGACAACACATTGGCAACTGTGATAAAATTAAGTTTACAGAATTTCTGGATATCTTGGATGTTCAACATAAATTGCATGATTCTACATTTACTAACCAATAAAAAGTGTGTTTGTTTGTTTGTTTGTTTTAAGGAATTAGAAACACTAAGCCCATTATTGTGTACATATGACTAATACTTAAAGCCAACTGTATTATATTAGATATTATAATTAATAGGGCTGATGAAAGTACTTTATCAGACTCTCATAAGGGTCTTTATAGACGTAATCAATACCATGTAAGAAGACTAGTTCTGTACTTTATTATATATGATTTTAATATATATGATTTTAATATACTAAAGAGCTAAAACACAAGAAATGGTTACTGGGAGAATTTCAAAAGATTTATACATCTCTGGTGAGTACCAAGATGTTTTACTCAACAGTTAGCTTGGCTGCTAGAGAATGCATTGTTTTGCCACTTTTCACAAAAGTGAATTGGTTAGAGGCTTTATATATTCCTTTCCTCTAGCTTTCTCTCACAAACAAGCACACACTATAGAGTCCCACATAAATTCTTTGCAGGCATAGAAAATAATAATCATAATAAAACTAATGGGTGAACAAGCAAAATATATATATAAAAAAAAAAAGTGAAAAAAAAAATCTTGGATTTTGTCCCAGGTATGTTTTTGTATAAGGTAACCATTAGTGAGAGAGAACATCATAATATCTTGTATGGTATTTTAATGTTTTCTTGAAAAGATTTTTTCAGTACTTTGTATCAGGAACACATCCTGAATCATCAGAGTCAAATTATTTTAGATGATATAGCCATCAAACACATTAATTAAAATTCATAATCATTAGTATAGAATTATATACATCAGCCTAACGAAAATACATCAATTAAAAACAGATCTTCAAAGGGCTTCAGCATTATCCCTTTTATGGATTCATTCTCTCTTTGTAATAATACTTGCATTTTTCCTCAGAAAGTCTTGCATTAGTTCATACTTTATTTTCAAATAACATTTTTTTTAATCTGCTATAATCAGAACTTTTATAATCAAAACTTTTTTTCCTTATCAAAATGAAAAAAGGTGTAGGTACACACACATGTATACGTAGAACGATGCAGAATTTACATATGCTCCATGCTATGAAACAGCTGTGAAACATGCTCCATGCTATGAAACAGCTCCACTGTAGAAGACCCACAGTCACATCAGTTAAGCATAGACCTATTAGAACATTAAAAATAAAAATAATAATAATAATTAAAAAAAAACTCTACATACATCCATAAGACAGAATTTTCAGATATTCTTAGAATGTAATTCATATAATAGGCTGAGTACCATGTTGCATCTGAAGTTATACCCACCTATATTTATTTCACGACTGGATAGCTGGAGGTAGGCAGATTTCACTGTCCTGAAACTCTGTAAACCAGCATGAAAGGTTGCTCTTTGATAAACTGGAGGTTCCATCCTTTTTAAAGAATTCACATAATAATTCCAGTTAAGCTCAGCCTTCTTTTTCTAACAGAGCAGTGGTGGAATTTTTCTGTTCTAGCCATAATTTCTAAAAGTTAAGGTCTTGATTCAGCTGTCCACTTGTAGTGCAAATAAAAATGTAGGTGGGTATCCTGTCTGTATTAGAGTTGATACTAAAGAACACAGGTCTTCCATAGATTCCAAGATATATTTGTAAGCCACACCTGAAAGTCTTGGTGTCCGTGCCCATGATAGGAGTTTGGAACAAGGTGATCTTTAAGGTCCCTTCAAATGCAAACCACTCCCTTATTTTACGGTTCTGTGATATCCTACAGTATTTGAAATAGCAATAAAAACTTGTGTGTGACTAACTGCATCAAACTGTGACTGTGTGTTTCTAACAAGATCTAGCTACGTAAGTCTGAGAAAATTACCTCCAAGTTCATTTAATTTCATCTTAAGATTCGTGTCTCAGACTATTCAGATAAATATGCCTGGAGGAGTTTGTATCTACGTTGACCGATTGTAAGGATAGTCTAAAGGTCTACAAATAGCCATCTTTGGTCCACCACGGTGTTCTAGGGTATCCAAATCTCCAAAATGAGTTGGCAGAAGAAGACTTGTGAGAATCTGCCAGACATGCCTGGCAGTCAGGTAGCTGTAGGGCATTACAAATGGCACTTTGTGAATATGTTTAAGCACTGAACTGTGTGAAAGTCACACTTTCCTTCTGGCATTTGGAACTCTTTTTAAGAATTCAAACTTTCCTGAATGCTCAGAAGCAATGGCAATTGATACTATTATTTGAATATGAAATTTTGCCTGTTTACATTACTTTCAAATGCTAGCTAATAATTTTAGTTTAAGATACCAACTTTATAAATTTATGTGTAGAAATCAAAGGTAGTTTTGAAGTGCATGTTACTGTGACTGTAAGATTACATAATTACTATTAGAATTAAATGTAACTGAAAAAAATAAATAATCAAGATATGTAATAACCCTCCTCTATTTATTGCAAACTTATGTCATAGTTATATTTTCAGAATTAAATTGCACTGATGAAGGGTAGATGAAAGTTTTACATGGTCTAGCTGCCTGTGGTACTGAAGAAGTATCTTTAAAGCTTTTTATTCATATGTTAACCTTGCTCAAAAATAAATAAATACACAGAACTCAAGCCAGTAGCCTAAATAGAAGCTTGAAGTGTCATCTAAGATCTTCTCAGATACCCAAGGTGTAAGAAGTTGGCAGATACGATACATAATCCATGGGAGACTTGTTGAGAAGCAGCTACAAATAATGGGGATACTGTTAGCCATTCCAAATGGTAGCATGTTTGGGCAAAGAAAATGAAACCTCTTTCTCCCCTACTTGCTCCATTTGTGTAAACTTCTTCAGAACACATTATTGCCTTCATACCTGTCTTTGAAGTCCATAGAATGATGTTGATATTACATTTAATCATATTAATATATGGATTTATAGTTCTGACCAGTTTTACTGATTTGTATTTCAGCAAACATTATGTAGTAGGGAGAAAAAAAAAAAAAAAAAAAAAAAGAAGAAGAAGAAAAAAGAAGAAGAAGAAGAAGAGGAGAAGGAGAAGGAGAAGGAGAAGGAGAAGGAGAAGGAGGAGAAGGAGAAGGAGAAGGAGAAGGAGAAGGAGAAGGAGAAGGAGAAGGAGAAGGAGAAGGAGAAGGAGAAGGAGAAGGAGAAGGAGAAGGAGAAGGAGAAGGAGAAGGAGAAGGAGAAGGAGAAGGAGAAGGAGAAGGAGAAGGAGAAGGAGAAGGAGAAGGAGAAGGAGAAGGAGAAGGAGAAGGAGAAGGAGAAGGAGAAGGAGAAGGAGAAGGAGAAGGAGAAGGAGAAGGAGAAGGAGAAAGAAGGAGAAGAAAAGAAGAAAGAAAGAAACATATTCAAGAAGTCCTTACTTTTAATGTAGAAGACGCGTAATCTATGGGTCTGTCACTGCAACAGATTTCCTAAATGACCAGAGATAAAGTGTTTGATATCTGTTTGCCTCTTGCAATGCCAACCTGTAAAATAAGGAAAAGCAGGCCACATCATTTCAAAAGAATATTACTAGTACAATCTCATTATTATTTTCAGAGTGCACAATTCTGTGATAATGAGGTTCAGTAGAAAAATCTGAAAATGTCTATATTAATCAGTTAATTCTACCATCACTGAATTTTATATTTGAATAAACTTGTTTTATTAAACCTACTTTAATGTTATGTTTTCCTGAAAACATTAAGCAAGAAACTTCTGACATCTAAATTCGATGAAAACAATTTTGTGACATCATTATGGAACTATTTCATATCAGAAAGAGATTGTATGATATTGCAAGTATTTCATCTACAATGTGTATGTGGAAGAAAAGTGAAGAGAAAAACAGTATCATACTCAAGAGAGTTGTTTATATTTTTCTTCATTTGATGAAACGGAGGATGAAATATAACTTTCAACTGAACCATAGAATTTATGCTTTAGTTATGTTTAGACAGAATTTGATATTTCATGTGTTATGTCAAGTACTCTTTTATTCCTGTTTTTCCATTGTACTGTGAGAATGTTGTGAACATCACTTTTTATCTGGATTCAAAGAAAAGGAGACTTTGTGAATACTTACATCACAAAAGAACTATGGAATGCACTGGACTTCAAACCCAGAACAATAGTATTTGAACTGTTATGGGTAAAGATGAACCGGGAAGCTTTTGAACTGTCAGAACTCAGGAGATCACCACAGGTTGGGGCTGTGGGAACTAAATGATGAATTTTTATCAGAAATATTAAAACAGCCTCTAGTAAACAAGAATTCTGTTTCGTATACAATGTCAATAGGTTGAAATTTATTTTTATTTTCCACAATTACAAAAGTGAAATTTATAAAAAGTAAGCAATCCCTTCAAAGACGTTGAGGCATGTACGATACTTGCTTGGCTTTAGGAAACGATAAACTCAATTCTTGTTTTAAATAATTTAGTCTGGACATTCTTGAAATGATAACCAAACCACTAAACCATTGGCTATCCTTTGGAGTCTTTCTATAATTAAATAATGCCTAGGAAGTTTTATCATAACTAGTATTTTCCATGAGAAGTTTTAACCTCCAAGAAGAACCATATCTTGGGAAAAAAAAATAATAATAATTAAAAAAAAGTGAAAAATAATTTTAACAAGCTAAAGTGGAAGTGGGTTAGAAGAAAGGTGAAAGATATCTTTGGCAAAAATTATTAGCAAGCAAAAAGAAATGAGTAAATAAAGCATTAAAAAAAAAAAGTGATATTTCTGTGCATTTTGGTATAATTCAACTTTTGGTGCAATAGAGCTACATTAATTCCTACTACGAACCCGCAGAAGAATGAGGCCAACTGTGGCCAGGCTGAGAATTTTCACAGTTCTACATGAATACGCTAAAGACATTAATGACCTCTGCCAGAGAACAGATAAGGTGTCTAATGAGAGAGCTTCCTTGCTTTAAGGACTGTGTTAGGATCCTACAGATATTGGATCCTTCGTAGAGCTTATGTGCTATTTATTGCAAGTGAAGAGCTGGTTGCTGCTGAACATGGAGAACATAGCAACCTGCTGAGAAAATTTAATAAGGGAAAATCAGATACTTTTGCTGGACGTCAAAGGTCTTTTCTAAGCTCTGAGCTTTCCCGTCTTTGTATATACAATGAATGTAGAACAGAAAAATGAGAGAGCCAAAACTGACTATCAAAAGAAATTTGTATTATATCATTCTCACTCTCTATGTACAGAACTTGACTATGCTAAAAGAGTGACAAAGATCATACAGACATGAACACACATATGGGCTTAGTTTATTATCATTATATTTTCAATATTCACTTTTCTATTCCTTGCTCCTTTTACTGTTGAATTTATTTTACTTACGTTATATTGGTTTTAGTCTGAAAGCAAAAACATATTTACGACTGTGACATACATGCATTTAAATACACATATTTATACTTTGGGGAGCTACCGATTTTCTCCAATTTCTTGATGAAGACTAGACTTGGCAGTATCTGTTAAGTGTTAAAGGAATGCAGACTTCTCATTGCTGAAGCAGTCTCCTTTGTCTTTAGACTCAACCAGTCCTTTTATCTGACAGCCAAGAGAGCAAACTGCATTAAACGCAGCATAACCAACTGGTCAAAAGAGGTGAAAATCTCACTATAACTAGTGATATTGCAGCCTCACCTTGAATATTGTTTGCAGTTCTGGGCTCCACAAAATAAAAAGGATATAAAGATGCAACCAGAAGAGGGCAAGAAAGGTGGTAAAAGGGCAGGAAGGCATGTCCTATGAGGAGAAGCTGAGGATAATTGATATGTCTAGTTTAGAGAAAAGGAGGCTACAAGGCTTATTTTCTCTTGTTGCTCTCTGCAACTTCCTGAGGAGGAGAAATGGTGTCAATCTATTTTACCTGGCAACCAATGATAGGACAAATGAGAACGGCACAAAACTGCACCAGTGGAGGCTTGGACTGGATATTAGGAAAAATTTCTTTACTGTGAGGGTGATCAAACACTGGAAGAGGCTTCCTAGAGATGTGGTTGATGCCCCATTCCTGTCAGTGTTCAAGAGACATTTGGACAATGTCTTCATTAATATGCGTTAATTTTTGGTTAGCCCTGAAGTAGCAGGGCAGTTGGACTTTATTTTTAAAGGTCTCTTCCAACTGAACTATTCTATATTCTATATTCTAACATTAAATAGATCACATGAAACAGCACTAGTGATAACTGCACAGGACTTCTAGCCTATTACAAAGCATCTCTAAATTGGATAGATGTAGAAAACTGATTCCGTAAATACCAAAAGCTAGAGATAAAAATTATCATATGTAAACATCATTAAGAAATACCTTTGGTTTTGTCTGATTATATGAAAGGTACAATTTAAATAATATTTCTATTAATTATTAGAACATTTCATGAGAATTTTTTATGCATAAATACACCAAATGAACTTGTAAGATTCAGTTGTAAATAAACAAAAAGAAAAGGAAGAGTAATCTGAGATTGTTTTAGACGTAGTGAAGGTATTATTAATGAAATAACATTTTAAAATATTAAAACATTTCAATAAAAGTTTCATGACTTTAAATGACATTTTTGATCTGGAAATTAGTAGCATCTGCATCACTGAGAATAACAGTGCTTGAAAAATCTGAACATATTTTTTCAAGATTACAAAATCCTTGGTATGCCAAAGATCTAAGAACTGTACCTGCAGTCAAAAATGGAGAGAAGATGAGGAATCCTTATCGATTATTGAATGTTACTCTATAGTATCAACAGAGCTGAAACAATAGAAGAAACCTAATCAAAATGGCTAACAGAGGTAGAAATGCATATTTCTGATTGCCCCAGATAGAGAGTATATATTTCTAAGCACAACAGTATGAAAATCCACTGCCAGCAAACTCATAAGAAAACATTTATGTTTTCTATTGCATTACCTACAGTAACAAACCAAGAAATCAGTCAGGTGAACTGTTGTACCAAATGCTAAAGGGTTATAGCTTCACACTACGTTTTCATTCTTTTTTTTTTTTTTTTTATTAATAATATGCATCAGGTAACAACTGAGAATAATAAGCTGATAATAAGACTCATAACTATGTGCTTATTCTGTGCTGCTCTGCCAACCTTGATGCTTTTATCAGAGGAAACTTGAACCACACTCCTGGTTTTGTTTTTCTATAAAACCTAATCATCTGTCTTTGAACTGCTTACTAAAGCAGAGCTTTCTCTTTTTCAACTATGTATGCAAAAGAGGGAAGAAATTGAAATTCTGGAACCTTTGAAATCAACAGGATAAAGGTTCTAGCCTTCCAGGTCCTCTATAATGAGCATCAAGGGGAATTAAATTAAAATTGTGGTTTATTTAACATTTGTTGCTCCTATGCTTCAACGACAGTAAAGGAAGTACTAAGTAGACTTCTGTTATATGCAGGGAAAAAAAGTAGGATCACAGAAAGTATCTGAGGAAGTGTGAAGTAGTGTGAACAGTAAGAGTTTTAAAGTAAATAAAATTAGGCCTAATTTTATTAGTTCTTGTAATACTGTTCAGTACTGTTCTTGTATCCAGAAATTAAATGAAATTAAATTAAATGCCATTTTGCAAAAAGTTAGCCAGTCCTGCAAGTCCCTGAAGTTAAATTTGCATTTACATGTAAAATCAGGAAAAAAATAATGAAAATACTAAAATGAGTATTCAATAATATGCCAAGCTATACATGTCAAGTAGAAACTTTCTGTGAGGTTTTGTCAAGCAGCAGTTCTGAAGAGCTATTTTATTATTGAAATAATGGACAACTAATTTGGATAAAGTTGCATCATTTTTTTTTTTAACAATTTTCAAATTAACTCATATACTAAGAAACAGATTTACTTAAACGTTCTAAAAAAATGTAGTCCATACTCAAGATCTCAAACAGTGATAAAATGCTGTTTTTAACTGTGTAATTTGGGGGACTATTTGATATACTTCAAACATAAGAACTACATTTCTGCACTAAAACTGTACCATGAAGCAACTGTCAATGCTTTTCTTCTCTCTTTCCTTCTTTTGCTGCATTGGTAGAAATGGGCAGAGGGAAAGGGCAGAGAGAACAGAAAAGAGATATCTAGATTACCTAAATAATTGGTTTATATTTTTAAATCATTACATTACTATATCTAGATTTCACATAATATCTTTCATAGAACCAAGTATCCTCCTTTCTGAACAAATCCAGGTAAGAAAATCAGAACATTCATCCTGTATCTGTAAACTGCAGTCTAACCTTTTTTTTTCTTCTGATAGTATCCTGTAAAGGTTGTTTAGAGAAAAAGAAATAGGCAATGTACAGAATTCTGTTGTCTTTGAATGTTCCTCTAGGATTTCTGTTTAGACAGAAAAAAGAAATATTTTAGTCCTTTTATTTTTATTTATAGCTATAGCTGTCTTTAAAATATTTCATTTGCTTCTCTTTCTGAACACCCTCCATTTTCTCTTCCTTTTCAATTACATGCCAAAAGTATATGAGTAGTAAATTGAACCAACAGTCACATAATTTTATTCAGAGTTAAGTTCTTTCTAATCACACTCCCTATTTCACAAGCCTTCTCCCTTTCTTTTTAATATTTAAAACTTTTTAAAAACTTTTAACTTTTTAATAACTTTAACTTTTTTTTTTTTAGTTTCTTAACTTTAATAACTTTAACTTTTAATAACTTTATTTTTACAGTCATCTATGAGCATTATAATTAACGGAGAAAAATGAAGATGATACACATGACAGGGGGTGAAGCATAAGCAAGAATTTTGCCATACTTGATGTTTAGCTCAATTATATAGAGAATGTGTTACTTAGTAATACTGAATAATGATAAACTTGTTTTATTTAATAGCATTTATTTCCTATATTTTTCAAATGTACAAAAGTAGATTGGGGGGAGGGGGAAGGAGATGGGAAAAAAAAGTCATTACTGTATTGCTGTAGGGCTGTCTTAGGCTAGATACGTTGCTTTAAGACTGACAAAGATATTCACAACTACAGTGACCAAAATGGAAATACATCCATTAATGTTCCCCTTCTGGTCTTAAATAATAAAGTAGTAGTGTATCTTGTGACTCAGGAGAGGTGGTATGCAAAAATAATGGATTATTACCTCTGGAGAGGAAGCCTCTGAGATACAACAGCTGTTATCTTCAATGACGCATCTTAATATGAGAAAGTAAAACATATGCATGAGAATATTTGCAGAATTACTTGAAAAAGAACTTTCAAAATTTTCCAGGAAGCTTCTCCAAAGTCTTTACAGAAATTTTCCATAACACGAAAAAATAAAATAAAATAAAATAAAATAAAATAAAATAAAATAAAATAAAATAAAATAAATAAAATAAAATCCAATTGGCATATTTTGTATATTATGTACGTTACTCACTTCATGTATAAAGCAGGGGTGTTTGATGTTTAAATCTAGAGAGCGTGATCTTTTAAAGGAACCATTAGCATTGTGTTCGTACTCTGAAAAACATGGATGAATTTAGTTGCTGGAAAGTTGTTTTTGAAGTGTGTAATCTGCACTTTATGTTTCAATTAACAAGACTCTATGACAAATACATACTGTAACGTTACTCCTGTACTGCTGTATAAAATAGAAATATGCCAGCATCCCCTTCTTTAGTATGTTGAAGAAACCATGACGAAATTAAAGGCTTATGAAAACTAAGGAGTTCAGTTAGTTTTAAAAGTCAGACAAGGTTCAATTTGTAACAAATTACAGAAGAATACAGGTCACTGAATCAACAAAAAGTGCGTTCCTCTGTGCTATCAACCCATTTAAAGGAATATCTTGGCACAAGGAAGCCATGAAAGTGGAAATTGTTTCCACAACTTTTTGAAGTGTTTGTTTACAAAATATTTCACTTCATGTTCACAAAATCTCATGTGAAAATTATATTTGAAAAAAACACGAGAGATTTAGAAGAAAAGTGCCATAACTCACTTTTCAGTGTTCTTTCTTGTTTCTTAGCTCTTGAAGAATTTACTGGACATTTGGACTCACATCCTTTTTTCATAAATGGAGAAGTAATTTAAATTAGAGCCTTAGCCATACTGTTATCCAGAGAGAAAGAAGAAAAATCTGTCAGAAATGAGAGCCAAAAGAAGACTGAATCACATGTAGAGATTTATTATAGTTTTTCAATGACAATAGAAATAGCTTAGGGTGATTGCAATCCTCAAATAGGTACTAAGAGAGTCTGAAAACACTTTGAATCAGGTATCTGAAGCCAGAATAAACATTGTGGGGAAAAGCATCATTTTTTCCTTTGCTGTGTCTGTAAGCTGGAAAGTAGCTTAATGAGAGGTCCTGCCCATAAGTGGCTAAATGATGTACTGACTTAATGAATTCCTTTGAATTTTAACATACTCTTAAACTTTGTGCTCAAAGAGGTGATCTGTTACTTCATACATTCGGGGGGAGGGGGAAAGATAAAAAGAAAATGAAAAAGGAAATTAAAAAAAATAAAAAGGAAGAGGAAGAGGAAGAGGAAGAGGAAGAGGAAGAGGAAGAGGAAGAGGAAGAGGAAGAGGAAGAGGAAGAGGAAGAGGAAGAGGAAGAGGAAGAGGAAGAGGAAGAGGATGAGGAAGAGGAAGAGGAAGAGGAAGAGGAAGAGGAAGAGGAAGAGGAAAAGAGAAAGAGAAAGAGAAAGAGAAAGAGAAAGAGAAAGAGAAAGAGAAAGAGAAAGAGAAAGAGAAAGAGAAAGAGAAAGAGAAAGAGAAAAAGAAAAAGAAAAAGAAAAAGAAAAAGAAAAAGAAAAAGAAAAAGAAAAAGAAAAAGAAAAAGAAAAAGAAAAAGAAAAAGAGGAAAAAAAAAAAAAAGGAAGCTAATTACAGTATTCCAAGGAAACAAAGCAATTGTGTGTAAGAATCATTATAGTCCACTCCCCACCCCCCCACCCCCCTTTTTTTTTCTTGCCTGTGATCTTCAAGGAGGGGGACGATGAACATGTAAATATATTAGATCATTCCGACTGTTTTCAAGGAGGTTTTGTACACTGTCCTCACAAAGAACAGAAGTCAATTTCTTCTCGTAAAGTATTTCAGGTGAGTAAAAGCAACATTTTGTTCTCTTTCTTACTTTTCTTTTGACCATTAGGTAAATTAATATTTTGAAATATTAAAAGGAAACCAATGGAAACAGTCAAGAGTTTAAACTGGTATTGTTCGTGTCCAAACATGGACAAACTGAGTGTTAGAGTCTCAAATACTTTCAGCAATCAGAGAGCCAGAATAAAGACGTGTGTGTTGCATCAGCTGAAGAAAAAGTAATTCACTCTTTTTGGGACAACAGTAAAAGCAGAGGCTATGTAGATGATCTGTTCAAAGCAATAAACAGCCTAGACCCAGCACAAATATTCCAATGCCCATCTGAAAGCCCCTTAACTAGCAGAATTGTTTCTTTTGCATTGAACACATTACTACCTGTTTCAAACTTTTCCTCCTTTTAGACCCAAATAGTAATAAATAAATACAAGATAACAAATTAAATCCCAAGATGACAAAAGCAGCTGAATATTTAAAAGTCAACATATGTCTTAATATCTGTCTTAAATAGCTTTTTTCTTCCATCCACACTTTACTTTTCACCATTCTTTCTCTCAGGGTTCAGCTCATACTCTTTTCACACACAGATTCTCTCATATCCTCTTAGAGGTGGTTAGGGTGTCCACAACAATATTCTGGTTTTCTCTTGAAAATGCAAGTTGTCCTCCACACGTGCAAGTTAAGGACAGGTTTCACCCTTATTCTGATGGAGACCCCTCAGCTTGACCTTTTTGTATCTCCTTCAACTGTTACATTTTCATTCTTTTAGAGAATTTGACACATATTTCTAAGGTAGACAAGTTTTTAACTTACAGATCTCTGTGTGGTTCTCCTTCCCTTTTACTATAACATTCTCAAACTCATAGCTTCCCTTTGGAAACTATTGTACAAGAGTTCATAAAGGTGTGTAAAAGTAAATGCCTGACTAGAACATGATTGCTTCCTCAGAAGGAAAAATGCCTCATTGTTCGACATGTAAAAACTACCGTATTTGTAGATTGGCAGATTTGTAAGTTGTAGATTTCTGTGGGAATTCTGTCTATAAAGTTGTCTGTCATAGTTTACACTGTAGAGGCAGAAAAAGGCATAAATATCTCATGACACAGCAAAAAATACTTTTGAACTTCAGAAATTCTATGTAATGATTGGAATGGAGAGGAATAAGTATTGCTGTGTTGAGAATTGCCTAGAATTGTATGATAGTTCTGTCCCCTTAAATTCTCAAGTGTGATGCTTTATTGCTTAAGTACTACTGCGTGTTACTCTCTTTCATTCTGAGTTGTTGGCAAAGTTGAGAAATAAATCCATTCAAACCACAAACCATTGACTGTATCAATAATAAGTTTTTCATCTGAAAATAGGCAAAATACATCATCTACTTGTTTTGAAATCCCTTTTCTTTTTCTGTCATTTCAATACAAATTTCTAATCTAAAATCTTAGAGTCCAGAAAATGCTATGAAAGCATAAGATCAGAAACTAGACCATATTTCTTTCTATTAAAGTGTTGAATGTACTAGTTATATTAATAAGAATGGCAGGTAAAATCTACTCTAAACATATAACAAATTAAAACTCATCCTATGAATTTCAACACAGTGTTAGTAAAACAAGAATACAGTGCAAAGAACCCTTTTAAATATGCTAGAAGTAAAGCATAGTTTTTTTTGTGAATATTGCAGCTCCGTATGCAAGATTTTTCTGACATTTGCATTACAAACAAGTGTAACAATTCTCCTCAAACATATGCATTGGATGTGATTAACCTTAATAACTTTAGACGTGCTACGTAGATAGCCATATGAACTAAGCATCTAGACTCCCTTAAGAATTCAAGAAGAGAAATATGAATTTTCAGTGTCCTTCACTTGACCTATCTTAAACTTCTACCTAAGCAGCAGGAAAAATGCTCTCTGGAAAAAGCCTTTAATCCAGATTCATGATAAAGTCAGAATGGTGCCTGTGTTAGCTACAAAAACAAGCAAACAACGACAACAAAAACACAACTAATAATTGAGGGTTTACTGGTTTGTATGCAGGTATAATTGTGAAATGATTGATTGTGGTAGTTTTACGTTGCTGGGCAGCTGAGCTCCACCACAACCACTCTTTCCCTCACTCTCCCATCTCAAAGGGAACGGGGGAGAAAATATTATGAAAAGGGCTCAAGGGTTAAGATAAGGACAGAGACATCACTTAACAATTATCATGACAGGTAAAACATACACAGTTTAGGGAGATTAGAGAAATTTATTGTCTATCACTAGCAAGCTAGAGAAGTGACAAACAAAGAAAACAAACTAAAATCACCTTCCCCCACCCACCCTCTTCCATCTCCTCTGCATATGCGGCACAGGGGAATGGGGTAATAGGGGTTGCGGTCAGTCCCTAACACTCCGTCTTCACTGCTCCTTCATGGTCACTCCCTGCCCCTGCTCCAACATGGGGTCCCTCCCACGGGATGCCATTCTGCACAGACTTCCCACAGGCAGCTGCTCTTCAAGAACTGCTCAAACATGGGTCCGTACCATGGGGTCCATCTGTCAGGAGCACACTGCTCCAACACGGGTACCTCACGGGCGACAGTTCTTGCCAGGTCACCTGCTCCTGAGTGGGCTCCACTCCATGGGCTACAGGTCCGGGCTGGAGTTTGCTCCAGCAAGGGCTCTCCACAGGCCGTAGCCTCCTCCAGGCCACATCCACCTGCTTCACTGGGGGATCCTCCACAGGCTGCAGAATGGGAATCTGCTCCACCGTGGGACACCACGGGCTGCAGGGGGACAGCCTGCTCCAGCTGTCTACAAGCCACATGGGAACTTCCTGGAGCACCTCTTTCCCCTCCTTCTTCACTGACCTTGGTGTCTGCAAGGCTGTTTCTCACTCCTTGCTCTCCCAGCTGCTGTTGTGCAGCAGTTTTTGTTTGTTTTGTTTTGTTTTGTTTTTCCCTTTCTTAAATCTGCTCTCACAGAGGGGCAAACAACATCACTTATTGGCTCAGCTCTAGCTAGCAGTGGGGCCCTTTGGAGCTGGCTGGAACTGTCCCTTATCTAACACGGGGCAGCTTCTGGAGTCTTCTCACAGAAGACACCACTGCAGCCCCAATGCTACTAAAACCTCACCACGTACAACCCACTACACTGATTTTTATTTTTTTTTCATATTTGTGCAATTTTTCTATTGTCATTAATGTTAAACAATTTTTCTGGCAAATTATTACTATAGAGTCTCACGCATTCAAAATATATATATATATATATATCATGCTAGTAGCTCTGCAGTATAGATACACAGAAATCAACTCCAAATCTGAATATTTGGAAGTGACTCAAAGTTTGCATCTAGTGATTGCCATATCAGATTTTCAATGATTCCAGTCATGCTCAGGTTCAGGAAGTTAGTCAATACTTTTTTTGAAGGTGCAGTAATTCTGTGATTTCACTTTTTACTTTATACATAATTCTGATGGATAAATGGAAACAGTCTTGGAAATCTGTAGAAGCTCATTCTTTGAGAGTCTCTTTCATTCTTAAGAGTCTCTTTCAGAGACTCTTAAATCTCTGGCATCCTATTTCTTGCAACTGTATCACCAACATTTTTTATTGTACTGAAACTATGAGCAATTTGCTTTTTCTACGGAGGTCTAATTGTTTTGTTTTGTTTTGTTTTATTTTGTATTATTTTATTTCTTAGACACCAACACAAAAAGAATGTGTGTGCAAGTTGTGTAGACAATTTCACTACATTTATTTGGAAGAACTATCTGTGTAAAATACACCTGACTAATGCAGTCCTTCAGAAAATCAGAATCCTTTTCCATCACACCTCATAAAAGGGGAAGTATAACAGGGGTTACATGGCTGAGTAGCACACTACAGGTTGATAAATTTATTCAGCATCTATTTCTTTAGTGGTACAGCCGTATTAATTTCAACATGTTGTTGTGCCATTTAGAAATCAAATACCAATTGTCTAATTAAAAATAATTACCTGGCACAGTCTAGTAAAATGTCAGATACACTGGAAATCATGTATCCTACTAAAAAAAATGTGTCATGTTTGCATTAGCTGTCTAATCCCACTATAGTATAATAAAAAGTTTTAGTACAGGTTTTGTCTTTCTTCCAAGAGAGAGATCTTTCTCTTTTTTTTTTCATAAGAGGCCTAGATACTTAGTTTATGATAAGTCCTTATCTTTCAGCTATTGATGTTAATTAAGAAAGACAAAGTCAAGGATAAGTGATCTTTCATGAAGAACACATTAAGTTTAAGCAGTTATATCATCAACTCATGTCACTGACAAAGGTGTCAAGTTATGACAAAAAGGCTCGCTCACATTAGAGAGTGACCATATTATTTTAGAAAAGCAGAAATCTGACTTACAATGGATCCAAGTTTAAGTAGCTCTCCACTAGACTAATTACCTATGCAAGGTTATACTGATATTTTTTTAATGAATCCTCATTCATAAATCACAGTCCAGCTGTTTTTCACAGTAGGATGCTATATTACTGAAGAGCCATTACAAGGCTGGCACCTGCCCTCATCACTTTACATCTTACAAAGACATTTTGATTACAGTTACTTTTGTTTATTTTTGAACTAGTTAACATGCAGAAATGATACGCAAATGACCAGAAAGGTCATCAGAATACTCAACTGAAGTACAGTTCTAGTCACATAATGTAGGTCAAGGAACTATATGTATGTAAAACTCTTTGCAAACACTCAGAAAACTTTGCTATAACCCAATAAGTAATCAGTAAAACAAAACAGGAAATTTAAACAGAAATTAGCCAAAGAGATCATCAATATAAGTTTTCGTATATTACCAATAATTAATAAATAGCTGGTTCATCTGACCATATTTTTATATCAACTTGAGGAGCATTCAATCTCAATTTTAAAGTTTTATTTACAATAAAAAACATAGATTTTTTTTTCTAATCTTTTCTCGCCTTTATGGTTTACATGGTGGAGAGAGGGATTTGGGAAGTGTTCTGATCACTAAAAATCGTCTTTGTAGTTTATCACAATTGTTTTTCATGTACACACACAAAGAGCCAAAGTTATCACATTTAATATTAGAAAACTAAGCTGGCAATAAACTTCCTTTACATTTCTTGATTAGTTAGTTAAAAGATGCATCTCTAATTGATTCAGAACTTGGGAACATCAAATAGCTCTCTGGATTTGTGTCAGCTAGAAAAGACATGTAGGATTTCTTGCTTGGTGTGTAACATTGGACTAAAATCTAATGGACCTAAAAATCTAGAGCCTGGATCTAAATTTAGTTTATAAAACTGTATCTAGGCTGCAGGACATTTGAGATTCATTTTCCTAACCCAGGAAGATCAGAACAGACTATATCATAGAATCATAGAACGGTTTGGGTTGGAAGGGACCTTAAAGATCATCTAATTCCAACCCACTTGCCATGGGCAGGGACACCTCCAACTAGACCAGGTTGTCCAAAGCCCCATTCAGTCTGGTCTTGAACACCTCCAGGGATGGGACATCCACAACTTCTCTGTGCAACCTGTTCCACTGCCTCACCACCCTCATGGTAAAGAATTTCTTCTAATATCTAAGCTAAATCTACTCTCTTTCAGTTTAAAGCCATTTCTCCTTGTCCTATCACTACACTCCCTGGCAAATAGTCCCTCCCCAGCGTTTCTGTAGTCCCCATTTAGGTATTGGAAGTCTGCAAGATGGTCTCCCCAGAGCCTTCTCTTCAGGTTGAACAACTCCAGCTCTCCTAGCCTGTCTTCACAGGACAGGTTTTCCAGCCCTTTGATCATCTTTGTGGCCCTCTGGACTCGTTCTAACAGGTCCATGTCCTTGTGCTGGGGACCACCAGAGCTGAACACAGTACTCCAGGTGTGGTCTCACAAGGGCGGAGTAGAATCACCTCCTTTGACCTGCTGGCTATGCTTCTTTTGATGCAGTTAGCTTTCTGGGCTGCAAAAAAACATTGCCAGCTCATGCTGAGCTTCTCATCAACCAACACCCCCAGGTCCTTCTCCTCAGGGCTGCTCTCAATTCATTCTCTGTCCAGCCTGTGTTTATGCTTAATATCGCCCTGGCCCAGGTACAGAACCTTGCACTTGGCCTTGCTGATCTTCACGAGGTTCTCACAGGCCTATCTATCAGACCTGTCCCGGCCCCTCTAGATGGCATGCCTTCCCTCCAGAGTGTTCACTGCACCACTCAGTTTGGTGTCATTGCCAGACTTGCTGAGGGTACACTCAATCACATAGTCCGTGTCACCAACAAAGATGCTAAACAGTACCGGTCCCAGTACTGACCCCTGAGCAACATCACTCCTTACTGATCTCCATTGACTGCAACCCTGTGATCATCCATCCAATTCCTTACCCACCAACTGGTCCATCCATCAAATCCACGTCTCTCCAATTTAGAGACAAGGATATCACGGTGGACAGTGTCAAAAGTTTTTCACAAGTCCAGGTAGATGATGTCAGTTGCTCTTCACCTCTCCACCCATGCTCTAACCCCATCACTGAAGGATGTCAGATTTGTCAGGCATGATCTGCCCTGGAGATGAAGTCATGTTGACTGTCACCAATCACCTCCTTATTTTTTTACATGCTTTAACACAGTTTCCAGGAGTATCTTCTCCATGATCTTGGCAGGCACAAAGGTGAGAATGACTGGCCTATAATTCTCCATGTCTTCCTTTTTTCCCTTTTCAAAATAGGGATTATGTTTCCCCCCTTCCAGTCAACGGGAACTTCACCAGACTGCCACAACTTCTCAAATATGATGCATAGTGCTTTAGCAATTATATCTGCTGGTTTCTTCAGGACCCATGGACATATCTCATCAGGTCCCATGCACCTTTATGTTCCTTAGCTGGTCTCAAACCTGATCTCCTACAGTGGGTGGTTCACCAATCTCACAGTCCCTGCCTTTGCCTTCTATGGTCTGGCTATGTGTCTAGAGGCATATGAATCCCTCTCTTACTCAACACCAAGGTTTCTTTCCAAGAAAGGTCACAGGAAGGAAGAAGATGCATACTTTGTGTTGACATGAGTCAAGATGCAGAATTCTGACAATACAGGACACCTACCCTACAGATACGTGTAACTAAACTGGCTGTAAAATTTTATGTTGTCTGAAAATAGCTCATATATTCAATTTTCTACCCATACATGACCTGATTTCATGTTATTTGTCTATAAATCATTGAAAATATACACATTTTGAGGGAATTCATATATAAAATGCAGTATGAATTCTAAAAAGAAAAATCATACAGACCATTTTCATAAATATGTAAACATTTTAAATTGCTTCATTTATACAATGGAATCATCTCAATCAGTAGAGTTTTGTTTAACTTCACAGTGAACAGGAAATTGCAGGAAGATTTTTTTATTATTATTATTTATTTATTTCATTTAATTTGTATAAAAACTAACTCTTTTGCCACTGTTATTTTCATTCAGTTTAGAAGGAAAATATTTTGACCTACAATGCAGATCCTCTTGGTATTTTGTCAAATTTATTTTATGCCAGCAGCAGTCACTGATTTTAATTGAATGGAAACAACAGTTCTCATCTTCTGTGTCACACTGCTGGATTTTGTATCATTGAATTTCAAGCTGGTTTCACTGGGACCTGTCGGCTGTAGCTTCAGCCAACCTCTGAGTCTCCTTGCTACACTCCTTTCCAGAGCAGCATTGTTTGCCTTTTGTCTGCTCTCTGATTAAATTGACATCATTTTACCTTTGGTGACTCCTGTGTCATTTTCTGTTGACAGCATCCAGTAATGGTAACAGACCAGTGTCCTTGTGGAAGGGGCAGAAACCATTGATTGACTGGGTGTATTAATACAGACTCTTTAAAAGTCATACAGACGTGTCTTTGTGCTAACTGGCAGCTGAATGCAGGCTAGTGAGAGATGTTATTAACCACAGATAACAGTCAGCACCCTCTATTCACTAGCAATGTCACTTTGTACCGTTTGTGGAACAGTCCATAGTGAAATTTGCTCACACAATTCTTCCCTTACTTATCCTGGACTGAAGCTATTTAAAGCAGAAAATTGGAGACAGTGCTCTGATTAGACTGATGTTGGTTGGATACTTAAATAATTTCCAGAGAGCTAAACTACTTTTAATAAAACCCATCTGCACTTCACAGCTAAAATCTCTTCAGGACAACAAGATAGGCACTGCTGGCATGAGAGGTTAGATGTTTTCCATGGATAGGGAATTTGTAATTGACCTTTTAGAAATGAATGATTAAGAGTGGTTACAAGAAGTACTATATAAGTCTTAACCATAACTGTTGTGGTTTAACCCAGCCGGCAGCTAAACACCACACAGCCATTCGCTCACCCTCCCCCCTCCCTCTCTGGGAGGGGGGAGAGAAACGGGAAAGTGAAGCCGGTGAGTTGAGATAAAGACAGTTTATTAAGACAGGAATATAATAATAACAATAATAATAATAGTGATAATGATAATAGTATTAATAATAATAATGTGTAAGAAACAAGTGATGCACAATGCAATTGCTCACCACCCGCTGACCGATGCCCAGCCTATCCCCGAGCAGCCGGCCCCCCACCCCGGCTAGCCACCCCTATATATTGTTTAGCATGATGTCAGATGGTATGGAATACCCCTTTGGCCAGTTTGGGTCAGCTGTCCTGGGTCTGTCCCCTCCCAGCTCCTGCTGCACCCCTAGCCTGCTCGCTGGCAGGACAGAGCGAGAAGCCGAAAAGTCCTTGGCCTGGTGTAAACACTGCTCTGCAACAATTAAAACATCAGCATGTTATCAGCGCTCTTCTCATCCTAATCCAAAACATAGCACCCTACCAGCTACTATGAGGAAAAATTAACTCTGTCCTAACTGGAACCAGGACAATAACACAAAAGGGAGGTATAATAATTATGTCAAATCCTGCCATTCTGATCATTTTAAACAGTATAGAGAAATATGAATACCAAAGCCTTAAAATTATGAGCTTTACAAAAAAACTACGTTTAAAAATAAAATGTCTGAGTAGTGCAGAATGGTCTTTGTGCAAGCTTATATGCTGAATGTGAAGTACCTATTCAACCCCACCTCTGTTCAGCAATACAGTGAAAGAAAGACTTAATAATAAATAAATAAATAAATAAATAAATAAATAATATATTTATTTATTTTTGTGTTTTCAAGATTAACATGTAAATTTCAATTGGTGTTTTTAGATTTTTCTTATTATTATTATTATTTGAGATTAAGAAATTTGGCAAGAATTAAAGTAGAAACTGCAGTGGGAATTTAGTCTTTCTGCTCAGTTGACATTATCACAATAACATGAACTAACTAATATAATCTGAATTTTCATCAGCATTCTGAAAACATAATCATCCTTGTATTTTCCTCAGAAATGAAGCATTTTATCCTGATTCTAAGTTATGCTGTGATACTTTCCTTATAAGAACAAATTAAAATGGTGATAATGGGTCAACATTTCAAATATAAAAGATATGCTGGCCTATAGGGTATGCTAGCTCATGCACAATGAGCTAGTAACTGGTTTACACACTGGAGCTCTCTCACATCCAGCCACCTTCAAGCACTACCAGAATAAATTCAGTCTGCCTGCTGAATTTAAACATTTAACACCCGTTTAAACGTTTCTGAATTATTAGGTGATGCTGTAGAAGTTGAAGGGAAGTGCAAATCTTCATTGATTCTTGTAATACCAGTAGAATCCACATATATATATGACCCACAAACATGTACTGCCATATGATTAAGCCAAAAAGTATGGCATGTTTAGTATTACTTTGAGGATAATTGAAAAGACACCTGTTATGACAATACACATGTACTATTCCATAAACTCAGTAGAGTGATATTTACTTTACTGAGTGTTTTTCTTCACAATATTTATGATACACTGTGGAGCAGTGTTGCCTACTTAGGCTATTATTCACTACTTGTGTTTTTTTGTTGTTGTTGTTTTTCTTTTTGTTTTCAAAAAATAATTTCAGTTATGAAGAGCGATATTACTTTCTATTTCATTTTTAGATTTATTTATTTATTTATTTTTTAGTAGCAGAGTTATCACAGGAGTAGGAAAAAAATCAAAATGGAAAGAATATTATGTCATTTGTATTCATATTCACCATAATAAATTTATCCCAGTTTTTATAGAACTTTCTGCACTTTAGCAGAAAAATATGTGGCAATATACATAAATACTGTATAAATGAATATAGACTGTTATTAAACTTGATATAACACTACTGCAGAAGAGTTGTTCAGTTGAGATGAAGCATCTCAACAGTATGCATCCATCTCAAAGGAGAATTTACTGGTGTGTATATTGCCTCTGTATATATGCCAAAAAGCAAGTTTTCAGAGCATTATTTTAAGTAAAGTAAATTATTAATCAGTCTTTGCATACTGTCCTTATTTTGGTGCTGTATTTGAAATACGCCATTAGATAAGTAAAAATATCCCTACAATAAGGATATTGCAACATTTGTGGATGTTTGGGTAACAGTTGAAATAGCATCTGGTTGCAATCATAACTGATATAGATGTGTCTAACTAGTTCCTGATGGATATTTTTCTTTGTATCTCCAACTCTGAGAGAACAGTGATGTCTATGACACTCAGAGGTTGCTTAATTAAACTCTAGTCCATCTGTGCAGAAGATTTAATATTTTCAAGAACAGAATGTTTTCAGTGTTTGCATCTCTTTGGCTTGCTAAGAGAGGCACATTATCCTGTGTCTCAAGAGCAGTTTGTAAGGAAATTTCCTTCAGAATGTTTAATGGAAACAGGAGACAGCAACTGCTCACAGTATTTAAAGGTCGACTTTTTTTTTTTCTTTATAAGAGGTAATGAAAATTTATAAGAGGTAGTGAAAAGTTTTGTTTGTTTGTTTATTTCTTTTTGTTTTTCCTTTCTCTGCTATTAAATATTCTATAGCTATGAAATGTGCATGCAGCGAAGCTACACTAGGGCCAGAGGGAAAAAAAAAAAAAAAGAAAAAAGAAAAAAGAAAAAAGGAAAAGCACCAGAAGTTGTTTGAAAGAAAGCATGTTAAGACAAAGAGGGAAAAACCAAACAAAACAAACAAACAGGCTTCCTCAGACAGAAAACACAGTATCAATATTCAGTGCTATCAATATGAGATGTTGTACTACAAAACATCTGCCTGAGCTTACTGTCTGCATAACTGAGTTCAACTCTTTTGGTATCTCATTCCGCTGTACTTTCACCATCCTAGGTCAATTGGGTCATGCAGAGTACAGATATAATACTAGATAGCAATCTGAACATGAGCCAGAAGTGAGCCTTTGTATCCTGGAGGGCCAACCACATCCTGGGGTGCATCAAGAATGCATTGAGTTGGGGTATCCTGGGGTGCATTGGTAGCCAGTCAAGGGCGGTAATTGTCCTGCTGTGCGCTGGTGTGACCTCACCTTGAGTACTGTGTGCAGTTTTGGGCACCACAGTATAACAAAGATATAAAACCATTAGAGCATGTCTGAAGGAGGGCAACAAAGATGGTACAAAGTCTAGAGGGAAAGACGTATAAGGAGCACCTGAAGTCACTTGGATTGTTGAGCCTGGAGGAGACTGAGGGGAGGCCTCATGTTGTCTATAACTTTCTCACAAGGAGAAGCGGAGGGGCAGGAACTGATCTCTTCTCTCTGGGGACCAGCAATAGGTCCCAAGGGAATGGCTTGAAGCTGTGAGAGGGGAGGTTCAGGCTGGATATCAGGAAAAGCTATTTACCAAGAGCATGCTCGGGCACTGGAACAGGCTCCCCAAGGAAGCAGTCACTGCTGGAGTTCAAGAAGCATTTGGACAATGATTTTTTTTTTATATATATATATATATATATAAATATATATATATGGAGTGCGGGGGAGTGGTCCTTTGGGACCCAGGAGTTGGACTTGATGATCCTTGTTGGTCTCTTCCAACTTGGATATTCTATGATTCTATGACTATGGTTTAGTGTCTTACAAATAAAAGTGAGAATTTCTTGGTTTCTGTTGAAACCACCTGCCAAGTATTTCTGTTTCAAAAATATTTTTCACCAAGTATATTTTAAATTCTTCCATTCATGAAGGAATAGTCAAATGTGAGGTGGTCTGTTTTTCTTACAGTCATATAGATTCATTATACATATATATATATGTTATGTTAGAGAAAAAGCAATTTTTCATGACAAAATTAGAACTAGTTGAAAAACATGAGAGCTGTTTTGGTGAAGAACTGATGGGACAGGAATCTTTCAAAGAGATACCAAAAATCTATTTTAACAATTCTAAGTATTATCTCAGAAAGGCACTGCTTGCCTGAATACTCATGTTTGTAATTTGTCATTTGGCAGTCATCACAACCGTGATTTTTTTGGAGGCCTATGAAGATTTCTTTCAGTTCACTAGCCTTTTCATCCTAATTTCTGTGTGCTCAGTGGCATTTCAAACCGTCTGTTGTTTAATATTGCAACTACATTTGAGTTCCTCAGAAGCTGCAATTCTGCACAGCAGCTAGTATCATCAGTTGTCTGCCAACAGCTCTTGTAGTCTTGTGCAGTTGGCCACCTCCAACATAAGATTCAATAAAGGTAAGGAGGAAGTAATGGAAAAGAAAATTATTATTGTAAGACTGGGAGCTACAGCCATCAGCTTTGACGTTCTCTATTTTCCTGTGAATAGAAAGCCACACAGCTAATGAAAAACCAAAATTTACTAAGCAATATGCACAATAAGTTAGAAACTGAAAATTACATCCCTAATATTTAAATAGAATAATTAAAAATAAGTGGTTCTGGGAAAAAAAAAAAAAAAGTTAAATATTCATAAGCAGTCCATAGGTTGAATAGTCTATGTCAATTCACAGCAACTAATTCAAACCTTTATATTTCATGAAGTTTTCTCCTCAGATTTTATGAAAGCTTATTCCAGTGAAATCTCACTAGTTTATCTGCGCTACATTTGACCAGGTTTTTAATACTCTCTGTAAAATCTTATAACAATTTTTTTCAGATATATTCTATTGAAGTAAATCAGTAGAACCTGTAGGAAGTGAAAACACAAACAAACAAACAAAGGTTCAGTTTGGTCCTCAGAATATTTTGAATTAATTAAATGACATCACGACATGACAAGGGGTAAGGCAGATGAGTCAAAAAGCAGCAGAGATAAAAAAGAAATTGAGGACCACAAAATCAGGCTTCCACTTCTTATGCGTATTCATAGAAATATAAACTGACACTTTATGAAAGTATTTCACTTTGTTTAGAAAGCACCCCAAAAGATAAACTATAGTCCAACAAGTAGATGTAATCACTGCTGACATATGTTTGTCTACCCTTCAGTTAAGGAGTTCTAAAGATTAAGATAATCGTGCTTGACAGGGGAGTTGGACTAGATGATGTTGAGAGATATATCCCAACCTCAACCATTCTGCTGTGATTCTGTGATTCCTAAATCCCTGAAATAATCCATTCCAGATTTAGATTTTTTATTTTATTTTATTTTATTTTATTTTATTTTATTTTATTTTATTTTATTTTATTTTATTTTATTTTATTTTATTTTATTTTATTTTATTTTATTTTTACCTAATATACAATTTTCCTTGATTCAATTAAACTTTATTACTTCTTGGTCTAAGCTGCTTGGAATAAAGAATAGAAAAACATTGTGTTCTCTCTTACAGATGCTTTTTATGCATATGAATCTGGTTTCTGTATTCACTCTTCAACCTTCCTTTTTATCTTTTTAAACTGCATATACTAATTTACTCATTTGATCCCATAGATCAAACAAGTGACATTTAATTATTCTCTTAAATATTTCTTGGCTATTCCCAGTTGTCTGAATATTTCTAGAAATATGGTGCCTAAAACTGCAAGTAGTATTCCTACTGAAATTTTAGCAGCTCTAAGAATAGAAAGATTTTTTTCACTTACCTTAAAGTCTATACCTTCTGGTTACATGTCCCCCTATTACGCTAGCATTTTCATGACCTTACCAATTTGATTAAGACTACTAAAATGGAGATACTTGATACCTTTGTTACTTCTCTGTTTACAATTCATCTATCATTTTATAAATAAAAACTTTTTCTGAATAAATCTATATTAGCTGTAATTCATTTCCTTTTTTTTTCTTAGAAGCGCCTCCAAATATTTCTTTCAGTATTTGTTCTGGGTGTCAAAGTTAAAATGACAGATATATAATTCCCCTTGTTCTTGACAAACTGCATTAACCACTTGATGATAGAAGACCTTTTGTTAAAACTTATTCCTATTAGTTGTATTACTAATATTAACTTGAGAGTAAGCCTGTTTCACAGAAAAGTATAAACACCTTATCTTAATCTTCCACTTGCTACTGAGGTGCTTACAGCATTCTTTCTGCTTATTCTTGCCACTGTTTGACAGGTTTTTTATATATATATATATATATATATATATATATATATATAAAATTTTCCCCACAACTTTGAAGCCATCTCTGTGATTCCAAATTAAATAAAGCATGGGTCACCTGTAGCTGATATTGATATTTGTTTACACATCATTTGGCAATGTTTTGGCTTACTACATCTTATACTGCATGAGGCAATATGGAGGCAAAATTCAGTCATTCAAACAAGTCTATAAAAGATTTGTTTTCCTTGGCTTTCTACTGTCCTTCAAAACCACTGCAGTCAGCTATACATTGTCCAACCCCACTACATGCTTTTATGTCATACCCTGTGGCCAACAGTGCATATCTTCAGGCTATGTCTATGCAAGTAAATTCAATCACGCTTAGGAAATGTCTCAGGAACTGGAAGCAATTCTCTGTGCCTGCAAACTGCCTTTGGGTAGGTTTTCGGGACATTCCAGCTAGCACTAGCCCCTGGCAATTCTTGATCACAGTTTGGGAGTTATAACTTCTCTGCATCCATGCCCAAGAGAGAATTTGCAAGCTATAAATTATGTGGTGCAAGTTAGCATCAGTGCAAGAAAACTTTATGGGACATACTTACTTTGCCTCAGTTTCCCAGTACAGTGAACTCTAATGTTATATCATATCATTATATTATAAGTTTTATATACTGTTCGTGTGGCCAACTCACTAATGTAGACCAGACAACAATTCCTAGTTCATATTAGTTAGCAGTATCTTTTATTTCATTTATCTTGTTTTTGTTCTGTGTTTCCATGATTATTCTTTAATCAACAAGACCAATCCCATTTTCTAAACGTTTTGTTCTTTTGTTACAGATTGGTGAAAATCATGCAGCTTAGCCAGCTTTATTTCTCATAATACTTCCAACCTTTCTTTCACAAGGTGACACGGCTTCC
Source organism: Anser brachyrhynchus (assembly GCF_964034855.1). Taxonomy (NCBI): domain Eukaryota; kingdom Metazoa; phylum Chordata; class Aves; order Anseriformes; family Anatidae; genus Anser; species Anser brachyrhynchus. Next base: position 173,204,798 of record NC_137694.1, on the reverse strand, counting down.
AGGAAGTCTCTCATACAAAATCCTATTTCTCTTCAAGTCCACCTTCCAATTGCACTTCCTCTTTCCTGTTCTAAGGACTATGACTGTCAGCATCTTACATTTAATCTACCTATGCCCCACCTCAATATTCCCAATCACTTCTTCTCTATTTATTAGAAGAAAAAAAATCTATTAATTACAATCACATCCTTTAGATATTACATTTTCTGTAAAACTAGTTTGTTATTAAAGCCTTCCAAGAATTTGTGGATCAGTATGGCCATGGGATTCATCTCAACCAGCTGTTTAAATCAGCAATGCAGGCTGAGAAATCTGACTGTCATCTAAGATTTGATTATAGTCAGTAGAGAAAAAGAAGTACCTGTAGGGCTTTATCTAACTGCTGCATATCAAATGATAGCTACTGTCACTCAACAATCAGGCCAATTAACTGAGGGAATAATTTTGATCCACTTACCAATTGGATATTAAAAGAATTACAATTTCCATCATCAAAGGATTTGTGGAATGATGTTCCACTGTATAAGTAACTGCAGATTACTCATTGGAAAGCTATGAAACAATTTAGGTTTTTCATCCTAACCTTTCATATAACAACTTTGATTTACCTGTTTTCTCTGTGTCACTGCATAGTGACACTGATCATAATTAACTTAAACTTTATATATTCACCTAAAATTTTAAAACTGATGGAGACTGTTATTTTTATGTTAGTTCTGACTTAAAGTACACCTGAAAGTTAAAAATATTCTATATGTAACATTTCTGGATATAGATACTGTTACTACATTTGTAAATCACAATATTTCTGTTGTCCTAGAAATCTATGCTTGAAGAGAGTACCTCATTTTCATTTGAGAAAATGCTAACTATAAAAGCAGGCAATCTGAGCAATTAGCTAAAGGGGTCCTGACTTTAATTTTTAACTGTCTGTCAGTGAATTTACCACCCACAGCCTTCTCTGTGGGTATATGTACAGATTATGTTTCAGAGCTCCTCAAATTCTGCTACTAAGATAGCAAAGAAATCATGTTTTCCATTTGCCTTTTGGGGGAGTGGAGAGGCAGGTGACCTATTCTCCGTTGTCACCACTGATAGGACCCGTGGGAACGGTGTTAAACTGAGGCGGGGGAAGTTTAGGCTGGACATCAGGAAGAGGTTCTTCACCGAGAGGATGGTCGCACACTGGAACAGGCTCCCCAGTGAAGTGGTCACTGCACCAAGCCTGTCTGAATTTAAGAAGAGATTGGACTGTGCACTTAGTCACATGGTCTAAATATTTGGGTAGACCTGTGCGGTGCCAGGAGTTGGACTTGATGATCCTTATGGGTCCCTTCCAACTCGGGGTATTCTATGATTCTATGATTCTATGATTTTACAGAATACATTGGTAAAATATTTTTTTTTTCCACAGTCTATCTCTGAGGTTACACTAAAAGCTCTTTCTCTTCAGACCATAGGAAAGAGACTTGCACTTTTCCTTATACCTTCTATCTTTGGGTATACCATCACTTTGAAATAACAGAAGGGGAATGTGTGACTTCATGTACTAGACTATTAATTTGACCACCCTAATTCATCACTGTTGCAAGTAATGTTAGCTGGCTGCCAGCTGCTCACCCAGCTGCTCTCTTACTCTTTTGCTTCAATGGGACAAGGGGAAAAACAGTAAAAATGCTCATAGGTTGAAAGGACAAGGAGATAATTTACCAATTACTGTCACAGTCAAAACAGATACTGATTTGGGGAATATTACTGTTAATTAAAAATAGAGTGAGATGGTGAAACCCAAAGACAAGAACTAAGACACCTTCCCTCACTTCTTCCCAGGCTCAACTTCAGTCCTTCATTCTTGACTCCTCTGTCCCTCCTTGATGAATGGTGCACAGGAGATGGGAAATGAACGGTATGTTGTGGCAACAGTTCCTCTTTGCTGCTGCTCCTTCCTCCTCTGTACTTTTCCCTTACTCCAGTAATCAGTTCTTCCCTGGGCTGCAGTCAGGATAAGATTGTTCAGGATAAGATTGTTCCAGCAAGGGTCTTCCATGGGCTGCAGTTCTTTAAAGCATATCCACCTGTTCCACAGGTTACATTGTGGATATCTGCTCCAAATGAGTCCTCTCCATGGGCTACAGGGAAATCTCTGCTCTGGTGTCTGTGGGCCTTCTTTCCTCTCCTTCATTTCTCTCTTTGATATCTGAAAGTTTGTTTCTCACATTTTTCGTTCACTGTGTTTCTACTCTGTCTTAAATACATTTTCCCAAAGGAAAATTAGCTTGGCTGAACTGCTCAGCTGTGTCCTGTGGTGGGTCCATTGGATCCATCTATACCCAACACAGAGAAGCCCCTGGCTTTTCCTGACAGAGTCCACCCCTGCAATCCCTTCCCTCCTACCAAAACTTTGCCACCTACAATCAATACAATCATTAACATCTTCTCCAATGTTTTTTGAATGTTCTAGAATGACCTGATTCTAATGACAGATGAGACTTCAGGTGCCGCTAGGACTCAGAAAAACAAAACAAAACAAAACAAAACAAAACAAAACACCATTTCTTGTCCCTCTTTTATTTAGCATTATCACCATAAATTACTCTTTCATTGTCCTAGCTTATTCCATTTTGTTCTTATGACCATTACCTGGAGGTGATACAGATTACTCAAACAGACCTCCTGAGGACTGAAAGAGCTGCTGTTATATGATTAATAATATGCATTCTGTAGTCCTTGTACACTATCCTTGCATTTAAATAAACTGCAAACTAAATGGGAATTAAGAATTGTAGTGGACTGCCTAACATAATAAGATAGTGCTTCTTTTAATCCTGAAGCATTAAGTCACTTCTTGAAACCAACATTAATATTAACTAGTAATGGTTTTATCTGAGAAATCTTTTGAAAGTAGAAAAGTGCCAATAAGCAGGCTTTGTTCCCTTTATTTTTAAGATATCCATGTCTGGAAGGTTTGAAGTTTTGCAGTCTGAAGAAGGCTGGACTTGTAGCAAAATTAACTGAAAAAAAAAAAAAAAAAAAAAAGGACTGTAGAGAAAAATCTTATATAGAAAATCTTATATAGAAAAAAAAAGAGATTTTTTTTTCTTATCAGATCAGTCAGAAAGTTTTCACAGAGATTTAATTTTTTTTTTCCTTTTTTTTTTTTTTTTTAATAAACCTACCACACATGTAAATTGAGTGGTGTAAACAGCATCACCATAGTTTTCTAGCAATTTCATTTGTTCAGGTACTGACGTGACTGTCTCTCTGTAGAACAAAATTATGCATCAGCTTTACTTGTAATTCATACAAGCTGTTCTAAGTTTCTGTCTCACTATACCTGCAAGATAGAATGCTTTTCTTCTTTTGCCTAAATACATAATTTGTTCCTATGTGATTTTTTTTAACTGCACATTTTCATTGTATACCAGGATTTGGAGCAAGTTAGGCCGCAGCATGTGCCAATAGATGTAACAACAATTCTGTCAGGGGATACCATACTGGCAGCCAGTGCCAGAATAGTCAGACTCCAAGTTGCTGGTATGGCTAAAACACTATGGCAATACTGCAGAGAAAGAGAAGTTTTCATCAGACCATTAAAAAGGTACAAGCTGCCAGCTGTCTCACTGTCCTAGAGTGTGCACTATCTAACAACACATTTTTATGCATCAAAGAATTTGAAAGACTTTGGGAGAGAAAGGTTATCTATCAATACTGCCATCATCATCATGAGGCCATTTATGCCAGTCGTCTATCACTCTCCTGATATCCACATAATTTTGTATTTTAACTACAGTAATTAATAAAATTAATACTGGTTTGAACTGAATCAGAAAAAAAAAAAAAAAGTCTTTTTTTTTTTCTTCCTGAAATTAAGAATTCAAAATAAACCTTCAGGCTTAAATTGCCATCTGTCTCCTGTCTTGTTAAACTGAATAGCCTAGTCAAAAATAATTACTTTAAAAATAGATGCTCAGAGATACAGGACAGTTGTTCACATCTGCAAATGGCTGTTTTGTTTCTATTGAATGTAGAACTAGTGTAAACTAAAGATTTTAATTGTAGACTGTTAAAGTACAATAAGAAAAATATCATTTGCTGTCTTAAAATGCACACAGTGGTAAAGGACAAGACAGGAAGTATTCTTCATCACTGACTTAAAAACATGCCATACATTGGTGGAGCAATCACTTGCCAATTTTCTGAAATTCATAACTGTACTTTTGCATATTCAAAGAAGAGATTTATGCCAAACAGTTCCACCTTCCAGGAAAGTATTTTAGCTAACAGCTCATGACTTCATGACTTGGCCTCTCCAATACCACTGCCATTGCCATTACTATATAAAATACTTAGATCAATCTTTGTTTAAAATTATTTTTTTCTATAGGAATGAAACAAACAAACAAAAAAGCAATAAAATAAAATAAAATAAAATAAAACAAAATTAAAATTAAATAAAATAATAAAATCAGCCCCCCCAACAAAACAAAACAAACAAAAAACAACAACAAAAAGCAACCAACCAATCAAAGAAAAACAAACAGCTGCTACTGGAGGTTATTGTGTGGGTTAGCAGGTTTTTTGTGTTTTTCTTTTTGTTTGTTTGTTTTTTTCAATATATCAATGGGTTTTGCTACTATCCTATAATCTTAAAAAACTCATCCCATCTGCTACTTCTTTGTCTTTCCTTTCCTTTTCCTTTCATGTCTCTGAAAGTCAGGTTGTAACTCCTAGCACTTTGAAGAGTATTGTAGTTCTTTGATGTGCTCAGCCAGTGATTTTACACTACATAGTGAACTGAAACAAAGTGCTGCAATACCCTTAAGTTAGTAAAATCACAAGAGTAAAAATGAACTCTATTCTCCCATTAGGCTGAGGTTGTGGTCGAATGGAAAAAAACATTCATTTTATAACTACTTTATGAGGCCTAATGAGGTGCTCAGTATGTAAGAAATAGTTCTAGGAGTAAGAACATACTTGAACTGAAAGTACATATCACAACCTGATTTCTATTTTCTGTGTGAAAATGGTATTTCTTTCAGTGAGTCTCTCTTTATTATTTTCTCCCTATGGAATTTCTACTTTTCTTGCATCATAAATCCATATGATTGCAGGGATCATCTGGATTCCTTGGCAAGTCTGATACTGAAAAAATTGGGTTAGCCCACTTTACTTAGGCTGTTATAAAATGTATGTGAGTCTTTTCAGAGATAGCGGTGAACAGTTCGAATATCATAAGCCTACAATCAGTTTCTCAGTTTAAAGTTACTTTTAAAGGTCCTTCGGATTCACTTTTTGCTATTAGACTTTTTCATATTTTTCATATTTCAGTTTGTCAGCAGCTCACACTAAAATATGAAGGTTTGAAAATGCAGTCCCTGAACTCAGATATCAGATTATTACTCTGAGTTTGAAAGCACAACATGACATTTTCCTAGATTACATAGGAATGATCCTACATTATTGGACAAATCCTTCACAGTCTCCTGTGCTAAAGAGGAATTTAAAAACATATTCTTCTTATTGCAGGACATCATCAACACGTTGAAAGCATAGGTATTGGAACACCTATTTTTCAGTTACGGTCAGCCAATTTTACTTACCATTTCTAAATATGAAGAGAATTATCCATTTAAATTAAGCAGAAATTAATCATGACACTTATACAGATCTTTGTATGTTTCTGTTACAAATATAAAGGACCGACTTCTATAAATGAGAAGAATGTGAAATCATTGCACTATTCCTCTAGCATAATTAAGATCATCCTATTGGCTTCAGGTAATATATGCTTTAATATATTCAGTACTCCAAAGAAGTAATTCATTCTTCTTTCAGACAGGCTCCATAGGTGGGCAACATAAATGCATAGTATTAACATATTGTGATGACAATAAATTGTTTGGGAGATGCAGCATTTACAGTAGATACCAAGGCTAACAAATTCATGAAAATCTCTGAAAAGCAGATTTATAAAGTGTACAATGTTATCTTCCAAACTAATTGTCCTTTTCCTAACCCTTGAAATACTAGGTGTTGATGCAATATACTTGGGAGACAGTCTGAGGTGTCCTTCTCTCAATTTCTGCTCAAGAGTTTCAGATGAATTTATGTAAAGAAATCTCATGTAATCAGTAGATCATCAATATATATTGCTTTCTTTAAGCTGTATACTTTTTTCTCATGGATGTCTGTATTGTAATTTAGGCCAGAATTACATATGATATTGTCCTGGTTTTGGCTAGGATAGAGTTAATTTTCCTCCTAGAACCTGGTATGGTGCTGTGTTTTGGATTTAAGATGAGAACAATGTTAATAATGTGCTGATGTTTTTTTAATTGTTGCAGAGCAATGTTTACACTAAGCCAAGGACTTTTCAGCTTCTCACACTGCCTTGCCAGTGAGGAGGCTGGGGGTGCACAAGGAGCTGGGAGGGGACAGAACCAGGACAGCTAACCCAAACCGGCCAAAGCTATATTCCATACCATATGGTGTCATGCGGAACAATTAATATGGGGTGGCTGGCTGGGGTGGAGGCGACTGCTGCTTGGGGATGGGCATTGATCAGTGGGTGGTAAGCAATTGTGTTGTGCATCACTTGTTTTGCACATGTTAGTTTTATTATTATTATTATTATTATTATTATTATTATTATTATTATTATTATTATTATTTCTCTTCCTTTTCTGTCCTATCAAACTGTCTTTATCTCAACCCACAAGTTTTTGCTTTTTTTTTTTTTTTTTTCTGATTCTCTCCCCCATCCGACTGGGGGGTGACGAGTGGGAGGTTAGTGAATGGCTGTGCGCTGCCGGCTGAGTTAAACCACAACAGGTATTTATAACTGTATGTTATTTTAAATGACAACTGGACTTTATGTGAATGCTTATCTTACAGTAGCTGGACTCCATGTGTAAGTCTCCAATGTATAAGACTCCTCAGACTTTAAATCGTAAAAAGATCAGTTGAATTCCTAGGTTTCATTCCTAAGCTGCCACCATGTTTGAGGGTTACTGAGACTTTATACACCATGTTACGGCATAATGTTTTACAGAGATGACAATACCCGAAAAAACTGTTTTGTTTTGTATTTTTCTGTCTAGGTAAAATTCTTATTCTACTCTTTTAATAATAATAAAAATATATGTATTTGAAATACAAAGCTATTTCATCTTTATTTCTAACCAAGGAAATAGAACACCAGTTTACTCCTAGTAAACTCCTAGTAACTGTAATAAAGCAGCAAGAATAAGAAAGCAGTAAGACTGTAATCCATAAGCATGGATTACAAAAATCCCCAAATTAGAATGAATGCATAGGAGGGACAAAGGCTGGTAAAAAATCCAACCAACTAGCCAAAGTATAAATTTAAGTCCTGATTTATGTACATTGTTTGAATTTTAAGTTATTGTATTGCAACTGCATTCGCAATCAAGATTATTCACAGCTCTGATGATATTACAGTAAATCTGGAGAAGGAAATCTATAAGATTTTCGCTTTCCATCATTTATCGGCAGTCCTGGCTGTCAGGGAAGGTCCCAGTCGACTGGCAGCTAGCAAACGTGACGCCCATCTACAAAAAGGACCAGACGGTAGACCCGGGGAACTATAGGCCTGTTAGCTTGACCTCAGTGCCAGGGAAGCTCATGGAGCAGATTATCTTGAGTGTCATCACGCGGCACTTGCAGGGCAACAAGGTGATCAGGCCCAGTCAGCATGGGTTTATGAAAGGTAGGTGACGAACCTGATCTCCTTCTATGACCAAGTGACACGCTTGGTGGATGGGAGGAAGGCTGTGGATGTGATCTACCTTGACTTCAGTAAGGCTTTTGAGACCGTTTCCCACAACATTCTCCTCAAGAAACCGGCTGCTCGTGGCTTGGACTGGCGTACGCTTTGTTGGGTTAAAAACTGGCTGGATGGCCAGGCCCAAAGAGTTGTGGTGAATGGAGCCAAATCCAGTTGGAGGCCGGTTACTAGTGGAGTCCCCCAGGGCTCAGTGCTGGGGCAGGTCCTCTTTAATATCTTTATCGATGACCTGGATGAGGGGATCGAGTGCACCCGCAGTAAGTTTGCAGATGACACCAAGTTAGGTGCGTGTGTCGATCTGCTCGAGGGAAGGAAGGCTCTGCAGGAGGATCTGGATAGGCTGGACCGATGGGCTGAGGTCAACTGCATGAAGTTCAACAAGGCCAAGTGCCGGGTCCTGCAGCTGGGGCGTAACAACCCCAAGCAGCGCTACAGGCTGGGAGATGAGTGGTTGGAAAGCTGCCTGGCAGAGAAGGACCTGGGAGTACTGGTTGATAGGCAGCTGAATATGAGCCAGCAGTGTGCTCAGGTGGCCAAGAAGGCCAACAGCATCCTGGCCTGTATAAGAAGCAGTGTGGCCAGCAGGTCTAGGGAGGTGATTGCCGCCCTGTACTCGGCTCTGGTGAGGCCGCACCTCGAGTACTGTGTTCAGTTTTGGGCCCCTCGCTACAAGAAGGACATGGAGGTGCTCGAGAGAGTCCAGAGAAGGGCAACGAAGCTGGTGAGGGGTCTGGAGAACAAGTCTTACGAGGAGCGGCTGAGGGAGCTGGGGTTTTTCAGCCTGGAGAAGAGGAGGCTCAGGGGAGACCTCATCGCTCTCTATAGGTACCTTAAAGGAGGCTGTAGAGAGGTGGGGGTTGGTCTATTCTCCCACGTGCCTGGTGACAGGACGAGGGGGAATGGGCTAAAGTTGCGCCAGGGGAGGTTTAGGTTGGATGTTAGGAAGAACTTCGTTACTGAAAGGGTTGTTAGGCATTGGAATGGACTGCCCAGGGAGGTGGTTGAGTCGCCATCCCTGGAGGTCTTTAAAAGACCTTTAGATGTAGCCCTTAGTGATATGGTTTAGTGTAGGACTTGTTAGTGTTAGGACAGAGGTTGGACTAGATGATCTTGGAGGTCTCTTCCAACCTAGACGATTCTGTAGTTCTGTGATTCTGTGAAGAACAGAAAATGCTGTATTTTTTCCAGGTACCTAAAAACATTGAAGTGGGAGGAATATAGAATTACGCAAAACTGAAACTGAAATCAATAGGTGAAAAGAGAAAAGTTCTAGAATTAAGTGATAAGACATGGGAAAAGTTCTCAGGATAGTTTCTTATAGATGACTAAATTTCATTTCAACTCTGTCAATTACCTGAATTATTCGGTGGTTCGGTATGTAGAGACATTTATTTTAATATTAGTGTAAAATTGTTGCAAAGAGTCACAGGTGGGTTATAAGTGGCATCACTACTGAATTCATTAATGTCATGCATAAATTCAGAACCAGATATTTTATACCTCCTCTTTAAATGTTCCCTGATTTCCAGCAGTGACCCTCAGAAGGCACACATATGTGTGTTACAACACACAGGTCTCCAGCCAGACTCTGTGCCGCCGATCACCACCCTCTCAGTTTGGCCAGTCAGCCAGTTCTCAACCCACTTTACTGTCCACTCGTCTATCCCATACTTTCTCAGCTTTGCTAGGAGGATGTCGTGGGAGAAAGTATCAAAAGTCTTACTAAAATCAAGGTAGATGACAACCACTGCTCTCCCCCTATCAAACCTGCTGGTGAGGCCATCATAGGAGGCAAAGAGGTTGGTCGAGCATGATTTTCCCAGGTACCCTGGGAAACTGCTTTTAAAGACATTGGGGTCCATCAGTGCCGGTCGGTTTTTAAGCACCACCTCTGAAGAGCAGAGGAACAAGGGCTTGGCTGAGCAGGAATCTTCTTCAGGAACTTAGGCAGAAAAAGAAAGTGTTTGGCTGCTGGAAGCAAGGTCGGGCAACATGGGAAAACTACAGGTATGCTGCTCACCTTTGTGGAGAGAGAATCTGGGAGGTCAAAGCCCAATTACAATTGAAGCTGTCCAGCAGTGTGGGGGCTCTTTAAAGTATGTTTACAGGAAAAAGGAGGACCAGAGCAAACATTGGTTCGATACTTGATGAGAATGGTCACCTCACAAACAGGGACATAGACAAAGCAGAGATATTTAATGCATTTTTACCTCTGTCTTCCAACACCAGTGATGGGCTCTGGGAGCCCAGATGCCCTGAGTTGGAGGACCGTGACTGCAACAATGATAAACCCCCAGTTTACCCCAAACTTGTGCGGGATTTCCTTCTCCACCTGGATGCATACAAGTCCATGGGGCCTGATGGGATTCATTCCAGAGTACTCAGGTAGCGGTTTGATGTCATTCTGGGACCTCTCGCAATTATTTTTCAGTGGTCTTGGGAATCCAGAGAGGTCCCAGTTGACTGGAAGCTGGCAAATTTGGTGCCGGTTTTCAAGAAAGGCAAGAAAGAAGATCCTGGCAGCTACAGGTTTCTCAGTCTCACTTCAGTGACTGGTAAAAGTATGGAGAAGATTACTCTGGGTGTTATTGAAAAATACCTGAAGAACAACGCAGTCATTGTTCAGAGTCAACATGGGCTGACTAGTGGAAAGTCATGTCTAACAAACAATTTCCTTCTACAACAAGATGCACAATGGGCTCTAGGTGATCCTGCTCGGCAGGGGGGTTAGACTAGATGACCTTCAGAGGTCCCTTCCAACCTCAACCATTCTGTGATTCTGTGAATCCGTGATCACCCAGCTAGTTGACGCATGGAAACCAGTCAGCGTGATCTTTCTGGATTTCAGTAAAGCTCTCTATACTGTCTCTCCCAGATTCTTTCTGGACAAAAAGACCAGAATACAGTTAGATTAAAGCACAATAAGATTGGTGAACAACTGTCTGATGGGTTGGGCCCAGAGGGTTCTTGTAGATGGGGTTACATCAGGTTGGTGGCCTGTCACTAGTGGGATTCCCCAGGGCTCCATTTTAAGAGCAGTCCTCTTCAATGTTTCCATAAACATTGATGAGGGACTTGAAGGCTTTTTGAGCAAGTTCGTGGATGATACCAAATTGGGTGGAGCTGTTGACTCCAGCAAAGGTGGTGAGGCTTTGCAGAGAGATCTGGACAAATCAGAGAGCTTGGCAATCACAGAATCACAGAATTGTAGGGGTTCGAAGGGACCTCAAGAGATCATCGGGTCCAGCCCCCCTGCCAATCACCAACAATATGAAGTTTAACAAGAGCAAGTGTCAGATTCTGCACCTGGGAAGGGGCAACCCTGGTTATATGTACCGGCTGGGGGACGAGATCCTGGAGATCAGCTCCGCAGAAAGGGATCTGGGGGTTTTGATTGTCAACAAGCTGGACATGAGCCATCAGTGTGCCTTGGCAACCAGGAGGGCCAACCATATCCTGGGGTGCATCAAGAATGGCATTGCTAGCCAGTCAAGGGAAGTGATTGTCCCGCTCCACCCTGTGCTCATGCGGCCTCACCTCGAGTACTGTGTGCAGTTTTGGGCATGATAGTATAAGAAAGATACAAAACTGTTAGAGAGGGTCCAAAGGAGGGCAACAAAGATGGTAAAGGATCTAGAGGGAAAGACGTATGAGGAGTGTCTGAAGTCATTTGGATTGTTCAGTCTGGGTAAGAGGTGAGACCTCATTGTGGTCTATAACTTCTTCACGAGGAGGAGCGGAGAGGCAGGTACTGATCTCTTCTCTCTGGTGACTAGTGATATGACCCGAGGTAACAGCTTGAAGCTGTGACAGGAGAGATATCTGACAACTTCCTGGATATCAGGAACTTTTTTCACCAAGAGGGTGCTCAGACACAGGAACTGGTTCCCCAGGGAAGTGTTCACGGCATTGAGCCTGCTGGAGTTCAAGATGTATTTGGACAACACTCTCAGACACGCGATCTGATTTTTTTTTTTTTTGTGGTCTTTTGGAAACCCAGGAGTTGGACTCAATGATCCTTGTGGATCCCTTCCAACTCCGACACATTGTCTGATTTATAAATATATATGTGTATATATATATATATATTATTTATTTATTTATTTATTTATTTTGTGGTCATTGGGGGACCCAGGAGTTGAGCTCGAAGTTTTGTTGTGGGTCCCTTCCAGCTCAGACATCCTATGATTCTATGATTCTATACAGACTTCTTAAAAGTCTTAAAGTAAAGGTGTCATCCCATAATGAACACCTGTATGTGGCAAGTGAAGGAAGTTCCAGGTCCCCTCAGACTGTGATGACAGATCAGACAGCTCACATGTCAATGTATGCATTTAGACTACTTTAGTTTAGTGGCTCACTTCAATTGCTTAGATATAAGTGTCTGGATGGCAAAAGGACCCCAGTGTGTTCCGAGTTTACTGGTGCTGAATTGTAAAAAGGTTTCAGAAGTTCTTTTGACATATGCTCAGGTGGCCAAGAAGGCCAACAGCATCCTGGCTTGTATAAGAAACAGTGCGGCCAGCAGGACTGTGGAAGTGATTGTCCCCCTTTACTCGGCTCTGGTGAGACTGCACCTCGAGTACTGTGTTCAGTTTTGGGCCCCTCGCTACAAGAAGGACATGGAGGTGCTCAAGAGAGTCCAGAGAAGGGCAACAAAGCTGGTGCGGGGTCTGGGGAAGAAGTCTTACGAGGAGCGGCTGAGGGAGCTGGGCTTGTTCAGCCTGGAAAAGAGGAGGCTCAGGGGAGACCTCATCGCTCTCTATAGGTACCTTAAAGGAGGCTGTAGAGTGGTGGGGGTTGGTCTATTCTCCCACGTGCCTGGTGACAGGACGAGGGGGAATGGGCTAAAGTTGCGCCAGGGGAGGTTTAGGTTGGATATTAGGAAGAACTTCTTTAACGAAAGGGTTGTTTGGCATTGGAATGGGCTACGCAGGGAAGTGGTGGAGTCACCATCCCTGGAGGTCTTTAAAAGACCTTTAGATGTAACCCTTAGTGATATGGTTTAGTGGAGGACTTGTTTGTGTTAGGTAATGGATTGGACTAGGTGATCTTGGAGGTCTCTTCCAACCTAGATAATTCTGTGATTCTGTGATTCTGTGTATCAGTATAATGGGATATCTCGACTACTCCAGGATGTGACAATCACTTGTAGATACCTGTATTAAGGAAAAAAACAGTCTCATCTGATAATATAGATGAGACCGAACTGAGATTTGCTGATGTCCTGGAGGCTAAGCTGCTTTTCAAAGGGATCTCAACAGGCTGACGATACTGTGAAGAGAAACCTCATGAAGTTCAACAAAGGTAAGTGCTGTGTCCTTTGGGATGGAATATGAAACAGTACAAGCTGGGCACCACCTTTCTAGAAAGCAGTGTTGCAGGTTGTGAAAGGCAATAAGTTGGACATGAGCGAAGAGTGTATTGATGTAGCAAAGAAGGCCAAGGACACACTAGTATGTATTAGAGTGTTGCCAGTAAGTCCAAAAAGTGATTATTTTTCTCTATTTGTCATCTGTGAGAACATAGCTAGAGCAGTGAATCCAATAGAGATACACCAAAACAATTAGGATCCTGAAGCATATGACATATGAGGACAGACGAGAAGACTAATTGGGGAACCAATTGGTGTCCTCAATTGCTTGAAAAGCAGTTATGGAGAAAATAGAATCAGTCTTCAGAGCTGTACGGCAAAAGAGCAAGAAACAGTGGACAAAGCTGCAGCAAGATACATATTAGGAAAAAAATATCACAATGAGAGCTGTCAAAATCTGGAATACATTACTGAAAAAGTGTGAGGTATCTTCATTCTTCCAAATACTCAGAACTCAACTGGACAAGATCTTGAGAGACATGCTCAAACTACAAAGTCAAATCTAGCTAAGGATCTACCTAAGAATCTACCTAAATCAGGTGACCTTCACAGGTCTGCTGTGGCTGAAATTATATAATTAGTCTACAGTTCTAGAATCCTATATTGTAAAACCAGTCCTGGAAAGGACTTTTCAAAGTGTGACCCCTCATTCCCATACACAATGCTGCCAGAAGAAAATTGATGAAATTTGTCTTTCTGTTCTTCTCATGGGCAATTTACAGAAAGGTAAGGCACTCAGACCAGCATTTTTCTTTAATATATATTTATATACAGACAGAACACCCTCTTGAATCTGTCTTAACCTGAAAACATTATACTGTCAGTGAGAAAACACAAAGGAAAGACTGAAGGACTGGGTTTTGTGCCTCCCTGTCCCCTTCTCCCTCTTTGTTTCACAATGAAAAAAAAAAAAATAATCCACAAACAAACACATAAAATCATGTCTGCTTTCTTATCCTAGCAACCTTGTACTTGTGATTAGGTGTATTATAAAAGCCACCCTCTCATATACTTTCTGTCATTTATATTTCAATGAAAAAAAAAAAAAAAAGTATTCTTCTGACTTTTGGTGAATATCACTGGAAGACTTATTTTTGAGACTCCATTAAATCATTGAGTTACTGGTTTTCTACATTTTTATATTAAATCTGTAAGTCTCTGTAAGTAAGACTTAACTCCACCTCCAGCATTGACAGATGGGAGCAGATTCCTGTATTTTACTCGGTTGTGTCTGAATGAGTATATAGTCCTCTTTTACATTCCAGTCACAGCAGTGGTATCCTCCCATGATTATGATGATCTCCTGAAGATAAACCTTTTGTTTTTTTCTCAGTTTATTATAAAATGTTATTATCTTCACAAAGTTCAAGATGTTAATTATCAATAAATTTCATATTGATTGTTACTCAATCAATGGAATCAATGGGATCAAATTAATAGGTGTGTGAGAAATAAAGTTTTGCTTTTGCAGTGGAAAAATCCACTAATCTTGCGTATTCAAAAGTGATTGTGCAGGCATAGCAGTGGCATAACAGTGGGGAGTATGTTAAGCAGATATGGGGAAGGTCCCACTGTTCCCAAATAAAGAGGATATCTAAGAAAAATAAGATGAGCAGTGCAAAATCAGTAAAATCAAAAACTCATGGCCCCTCTAGTCACTAGAGAAGAAGGAAAAAGAAAAAAAAAAAAAGGAAAATGAGAAACTAATAGTTTGTCAAATAAAATTGTATATATATCACATTGTAATAAACGTTGAGTAGTTTGTGAACCTGTAGTACTCAGCCAATGAGGAAATGGGAGGAATCAAGTGTCGGGTAATAGGGAATATAAGGTTATGATATACTTTTGTTGTGAGCTCCTGTTTGCAGAATGCATGCCATTGCAGTCATGAATAAAAATGCTACTTCACTGAGATACTCTCCTAAGGCTATGTTATTGGCTGCAGATTGCTTCTCACAGGTGGGAAGACTGAAAAGCATCTGGGAGTCCAAGAAAGTGATCAATCAATGCAGCTGTGCTCTGCCCTCTCTAGTATACCCCATGTCAACCTAGCATGACCACTACTGAGACAGGCCCAGTATCTGATTTGCAGCAGGATAAAGGCAGCAACTTGAGGCACACTGAGGAGTGGAAGCAAGTTACTACATGAAGACATAAGAGGAGTTCCTGTCTGTCCTCTCAGATTCCATTACAGAATAGGCATGAGTAAAAGATGGTAGAAGAGGTACTCTGCAAGTTCTCTCACTAAGGTCAGATCCACCAACCCCTTCTAGCAAGTGCAGCATCAAGACCAGCACCATGAAGAAACAGTGGCAAGTTTTAGTCATAGACTCCCTCCTGAAGGGATCAGAGGCTTTCATCTGCACACCAGACCCTCTCAACAGAGAAGTTTGCTGCCTTTCTTGGGCTAGGATCAGGGACATCACCAGTAAACTTTTGAACTCAGTACAGCTTTCAGATTATTATCCACTCCTGCTTTTTCATGTGAGTACCAACAATGCCACAACAAGAAGCTTGAGGTTTATCAAAAGAGGGGTTGTGGGAAGACTAGAGGATTCAGGAGTACAGGTAGTGTTTTGCTCAATCCTCCCAGTAATGGGGAGAGACATGGAAAGAAGGTGAGTCCAGGTCATCAATGCCTGGCTCTAAGACTGGTGCCTAAGACAGAATTTTGGTTTTATAATCATGGAAGAGTCTTTGAGATGAGGGGTCTGCTTGGACCTTATGCGACCCACCTGTCTCAATCAGGGAAATATTTCTTGGCTTGTAACCTGACTGATGGCTTTAAACTAGGATAAAGGGGGAAAGGAATACTGTTAGGAACACTGAGGCCAAACCAAGGGATGGTGCAACATCATCTGAAAGTGACAAGGCTAATAGGATGGACCTGGCACTTAGGGACATGGTTTACTGGGTGGCATTGATAGTAGGGTGATAGTTGTCTTGAAGGTCTTTTTCACAGAATCACAGAATCACAGAATCGTCTAGGTTGGAAGAGACCTCCAAGATCATCTAGTCCAATCCATGACCTAACACTAACAAGTCCTCCACTAAACCATATCACTAAGGGCTACATCTAAAGGTCTTTTAAAGACCTCCAGGGATGGCGACTCAACCACCTCCCTGGGCAGTCCATTCCAATGCCTAACAACCCTTTCAGTAACGAAGTTCTTCCTAACATCCAACCTAAACCTCCCCTGGCGCAACTTTAGCCCATTCCCCCTCGTCCTGTCACCAGGCACGTGGGAAAATAGACCAACCCCCACCTCTCTACAGCCTCCTTTAAGGTACCTATAGAGAGCGATGAGGTCTCCCCTGAGCCTCCTCTTTTCCAGGCTGAACAATCCCAGCTCCCTCAGCTGCTCCTCGTAAGACTTGTTCTCCAGACCCCTCACCAGCTTCGTCGCCCTTCTCTGGACTCTCTCGAGCACCTCCATGTCCTTCTGTAGCGAGGGGCCCAAAACTGAACACAGTACTCGAGGTGCGGCCTCACCAGAGCCGAGTACAGGGCGGCAATCACCTCCCTAGACCTGCTGGCCACACTGCTTCTTATACAGGCCAGGATGCTGTTGGCCTTCTTGGCCACCTGAGCACACTGCTGGCTCATATTCAGCTGCCTATCAACCAGTACTCCCAGGTCCTTCTCTGCCAGGCAGCTTTCCAACCACTCATCTCCCAGCCTGTAGCGCTGCTTGGGGTTGTTACGCCCCAGCTGCAGGACCCGGCACTTGGCCTTGTTGAACTTCATGCAGTTGACCTCAGCCCATCGGTCCAGCCTATCCAGATCCTCCTGCAGAGCCTTCCTTCCCTCGAGCAGATCGACACACGCACCTAACTTGGTGTCATCTGCAAACTTACTGCGGGTGCACTCGATCCCCTCATCCAGGTCATCGATAAAGATATTAAAGAGGACCTGCCCCAGCACTGAGCCCTGGGGGACTCCACTAGTAACCGGCCTCCAACTGGATTTGGCTCCATTCACCACAACTCTTTGGGCCTGGCCATCCAGCCAGTTTTTAACCCAATAAAGCGTACGCCAGTCCAAGCCACGAGCAGCCAGTTTCTTGAGGAGAATGTTGTGGGAAACGGTGTCAAAAGCCTTACTGAAGTCAAGGTAGATCACATCCACAGCCTTCCCCTCATCCACCAAGCGCGTCACTTTGACATAGAAGGAGATCAGGTTCGTCAAGCAGGACCTACCTTTCATAAACCCATGGTAACTCGGCCTGATCGCCTGGTTGCCCTGCAAGTGCCGTGTGATGACACTCAAGATAATCTGCTCCATGAGCTTGCCGGGCACTGAGGTCAAGCTAACAGGCCTATAGTTCCCCGGGTCTACCCTCCGACCCTTCTTGTAGATGGGCGTCACGTTTGCTAGCCGCCAGTCGACTGGGACCTCCCCTGATAGCCAGGACTGCCGATAAATGATGGAAAGCGGCTTGGCCAGCTCCTCCGCCAGTTCTCTCAGTACCCTCGGGTGGATCCCATCCGGCCCCATTGACTTGCATACATTCAAGTGCTGTAGCAGGTCGCCAACCATTTCCTCATGGATAGCGAGGGCCACATCCTGCTCCCCATCCCCTTCCACCAGCTCAGGGTACCAGGTATCCAGAGAACAACCGGTCTTGCCGCTAAAGACTGAGGCAAAGAAAGCATTGAGCACCTCAGCCTTTTCCTCATCTTTTGTAACTATGTTTCCCCCCGTATCCAGTAAAGGATGGAGATTCTCCTTAGTCCTCCTTTTTGTGTTGATGTATTTGTAAAAACGTTTTTTGTTTTCTTTAACGGCAGTAGCCAGACTGAGCTCCAGATGAGCTTTGGCCTTTCTAATTTTGTCCCTGCACAGCCTCGCAACATCCTTATAGTCCTCCTGAGTAGCCCGCCCTCTTTTCCAAAGATTATAAACCCTCCTTTTTCTCCTAAGCTCGAGCCACAACTCTCTGCTCAGCCAGGCCTGTCTAGTTCCGCGTCAGCTCGTCTTTGGGCACGTGGGGACAGACCGCTCCTGAACCATTAAGATTTCCTTCTTAAGGAGTGCCCAACCTTCCTGGACTCCTTTGCCCTTCAGAACCTCCTCCCAAGGGACTCTGCCAACCAGTGTCCTGAACTGCTCAAAGTCAGCCCTCCGGAAGTCCAAGACAGCGGTTTTACTGGTCCCCTTCCTGACTTCGCCAAGAATAGAGAACTCTACCATTTCGTGGTCACTCTGCCCAAGACAGCTCTCGACCACCACATCTCCCACCAGTCCGTCACTGTTTGTGAACAGAAGGTCTAGCGGGGCACCTCCCCTGGTAGGCTCTCTAACCAGCTGCGTCAGGAAGCTATCTTCCACGCTCTCCAGAAACCTCCTAGACTGCTTTCTCTGGGCTGTGTTGTGCTTCCAGAATATGTCTGGGAAGTTGAAGTCCCCACGAGAACAAGCGCTGACGATTTCGCGGCTTCTGCCAGCTGCCTGTAGAACTCCTCATCCGTCTCCTCATCCTGGTTCGGCAGTCTATAAGAGACCCCCCACCAGGATGCTTGCCTTGTCGGCCTTCCCTCTGATCCTAACCCGTAGGGACTCAACCTTATCATTCCCAACCTCAAGTTCCTCAACATCTAAACACTCTCTAATATAGAGAGCCACACCACCACCCCTTCTGTGCTGCCTGTCCCTTCTGAAGAGCCTATAGCCAGACATTGCAGCACTCCAGTCATGAGAGTGGTCCCACCACGTTTCCGTGATGGCAACCAAGTCATAACCTTCCCGCTGCACGATGGCTTCCAGTTCCTCTTGTTTGTTACCCATGCTGCATGCATTAGTGTAGATGCACTTCAGTCGGGCCATTGCCTTCTTCCCTGGCTTTGCCATTGTTCCCCCTGTTACAGCTCCAACAAGCCTAATTTCAGCCCCATCCCCCTTCTTTCCTAGTTTAAAGCCCTCTCAATGAGCCCTGCCAGCTCCTGGGCTAGGATCCGTTTTCCCCTTAGAGATAGGGACCCGTCTGCGGCCATCAGGCCGGGTGCCAAGTAAAGCGCCCCATGGTCAAAAAAAACAAAATTTCTGTGTTGGCACCAGCCTCTGAGCTACATGTTAATCAGGTGGGCTTTCTGTGTCCTCTTGGTACCCCTCCCTGCTACTGCAGGGATAGATGAAAACACCACCTGTACTCCCGCTCCATCCACTAACCGTCCCAGTCCCCTAAAGTCCCGTTTGATAGCCTTCAGGCTTCTCTCATCAATATCATCACTGCCAGCCTGGACTATCAAAAGAGGGTAGTAGTCAGAGGGGCGAACCAGGCTGGGAAGCTTCCTGGCAACATCCCTGACCCTGGCCCCAGGGAGGCAGCAGACTTCCCTACAGGTAGGGTCAGGTCGACAAATAGGGCCCTCTGTTCCCCTGAGAAGGGAGTCGCCTACTACGATCACCCTTCTGTCTTTCTTGGTGGAGGCAGTCTTGAGGCGTGGAGTCGGCTTCCTCGCCCTAGGCATCCTCCTGGGTAGACTTTCTACCTTGTCCTCACCCACCGGTCTCTCAAGCTCCAGGGCCTCAAATCTGTTACGTAATGGCACCTGGAAGGTGGGGCCGGTAGGGGGGGGCATTGCCTGCAAGGTCGAGCAGGGTCCTGTCTCCATCCCTCCTCAACTCCTAGGTCGCCTCCCTCTGCCCAACAGTGACAGGGCAGGGGGTCCATCCCATTAGGGGTGTCTCACCCCGGTACCTCTCCTTCAGGCCCTGCAGGGAATTGCTCCACCAGTCTATCTCCCGCTCACACTCCCTAATAGCCCTCAACCTCTCCACCTCCTCTTTGAGTTCTGCCACCAGGCGGACCAGGTCATCCACCTGCTCGCACCTCACACACACCGTGTCTCTGCCTCCCTCAGATGGCAGCAACAGGCTCAGACAGTCCCTGCACCCAGAGACCTGAACTGCCGCATTGTTGAGCAGGCGGTCAGTCTGGGTGGCCACAGACTTTCTAGAGAGAGCGCTCTGCCTGGTGAACACCATCACAGCCTAGCTAGCTTTCGACAGCCGTTAAAGGTGTTGTTCTTAGGGGCGGGGGGAAACTCTGCCCTCTCTGCTTGCCCTGCCTGCGTGAACTGCCTCGCAAACTGCTGCGCCCCACCCTTCTGACGCGCCATGCCCTGTTTGCCCGCCCTGTTCGCCGCGCTCCTGGTCGCTCGCGCTCCCTAGGGGCTGCTTCTGA
>NC_137694.1:173103936-173184230 GCF_964034855.1 Anser brachyrhynchus | reverse complement strand
GGAAGGGAAGGGAAGGGAAGGGAAGGGAAGGGAAGGGAAGGGAAGGGAAGGAAGGGAAGGGAAGGGAAGGGAAGGGAAGGGAAGGGAAGGGAAGGGAAGGGAAGGGAAGGGAAGGGAAGGGAAGGGAAGGGAAGGGAAGGGAAGGGAAGGGAAGGGAAGGGAAGGGAAGGGAAGGGAAGGAAGGGAAGGGAAGGGAAGGGAAGGGAAGGGAAGGGAAGGGAAGGGAAGGGAAGGGAAGGGAAGGGAAGGGAAGGGAAGGAAGGGAAGGGAAGGGAAGGGAAGGAAGGGAAGGGAAGGGAAGGGAAGGGAAGGAAGGGAAGGGAAGGGAAGGGAAGGGAAGGGAAGGGAAGGAAGGGAAGGGAAGGGAAGGGAAGGGAAGGGAAGGAAGGGAAGGGAAGGGAAGGGAAGGGAAGGGAAGGGAAGGGAAGGGAAGGGAAGGGAAGGGAAGGGAAGGGAAGGGAAGGGAAGGGAAGGGAAGGGAAGGGAAGGGAAGGGAAGGGAAGGGAAGGGAAGGGAAGGGAAGGGAAGGGAAGGGAAGGGAAGGGAAGGGAAGGAAGGGAAGGGAAGGGAAGGGAAGGAAGGGAAGGGAAGGGAAGGGAAGGGAAGGGAAGGGAAGGGAAGGGAAGGAAGGAAAGGAAAGGAAAGGAAAGGAAAGGAAAGGAAAGGAAAGGAAAGGAAAGGAAAGAAAAGAAAAGAAAAGAAAAGAAAAGAAAAGAAAAGAAAAGAAAAGAAAAGAAAAGAAAAGAAAAGAAAAGAAAAGAAAAGAAAAGAAAGAAAAGAAAAGAAAAGAAAAGAAAAGAAAAGAAAAGAAAAGAAAAGAAAAGAAAAGAACACACTTTGAAAAAGAAAAGATGGCAGATTAACTGGCTATGAAGAGGTATTATCCCCAGACCATTCCACGTAAGAATGAATCCTTCCAGTCTCTGTGAAGATTTGCCTCTGCAAATTCCTGTTCTTGGAAGATTGACTAGCACTGAAAATTCCTTGGTGAAGGGAAGCTCAAGAGTACATAAATGAACTATCCCAAAAAGAACATATGACTTTGCTTCTCAGCCAAGAGAGTGCTATTCAGCAAAAAGTGGGAATGAAACTCCAGATGGAAGATTTTCAAATTTGAAAGATAAAGATATTTCTCAAACATCTTGTAGAAGCTGCCTGCTATCTAATATAATGTATCTTCAGACTTTCAACAGTGAAATTTCTGCTTGATCAAGAATACAACAAATATTTAATCATTAAAATTATTATATAATTAAATTTATACCCTTCTGATGTAACACAAATTACATAAGTAATTGAAGTTTTTGAACAAATTTCAGCCCATAAATACAATAGTTTCTTCCCTTATTGCTGATACTGAAGACACAGGCACTGTTTTTCTGAGATTTCTGACTGGGAGCAGGACACTTAGGTCTAGATGTTACAGCTGCCACTCATTTTAATGATTAAATTTCAAAAATCTGGAATTGAGGAAATAAGTATTTTAATTTCCTCAATATCAGATCACATCTGACAATTATAGGAATTAGTCATTCATATCTGCGTTGTGAAAGGTTGCTTACTGACAGTTGTGATATTGGAGTCAATAGACATATATCCAGCATATACCTGTACCAAAGCTATAACTTTTTAAAGCATAAATTTCACTCTGTGATCACACAAGTAAAATTAATCTCATTAGAATGCTTGTATTTCTCACCTTGAACACAGAGTTAAACCATTAAAAAAAATAATAATTTCTAAATATTAAAACAGCAGGATACTTCACAGATCTCTGTTACGAGTATCCATATGTCTGAAATGGGGTGTTTTTCCCTTGGATAAGACAGTTGATACTTTCAGACTTTTGGCTGGTGTCAGCCATGGAGGAGCAGCGATCTTTTTCTTCAAATGCCATGATGAATTAATTCAGTGTTTATGAACAGCATGGATTGGGCAAGGGGAAATCATGTTTGACCAATCTGATATCCTTCTATGATGAGATGACTGGCTGGGTAGATGAGGGTGGGTGTGGTCTACCTTGACTTCAGCAAGGCTTTTGACACTGTCTCCCATAACATCCTCATAAACAAGCTCAGGAAGTGAGGCCTAGATGAGTGGACAGTGAGATGGATTGGCAATTGGCTGGACAACGGAGTTCAGAGGGTTGTGCTTAGTGGTGTGGAATCTAGTTGGAGGCCTATAGCAAGCAATGTCCTCCAGGGGTCAGCACTGGGTCCAGTGCTGTTCAATTGATTCATGAATGACCTGGACAATGGAACAGAGTGCACCCTCAGAAAGGTTGCTGATGACACAAGGCTCGGAGGAGTGACTGATACCTCAGAGGGCTGTACTGCCATTCAGAGGGACCTCAACAGGCTGGAGGGTTGGGCTGAGAGGAACCTCATGAATTTCAGAAAGGGTAAGTGAAGGGTCCTGAAACTAGGGATAAATAACCCCAAACATCAGAATAAGCTGAGGGCTGACCTGCTGGAGAGAAGCTCTGCAGAGGACCTGGGAGTCTTGGTGGACAGCAGGCTGACCAGGAGTCAGCAATGTGCTCTTGTGGCCAAGAAGGACAACGGTATCCTGGGCTGCATTTGGAAGGGTGTTGCCAGCAGGTCAAGGGAGGTGATGGTCAGCCCTGGTAGGCCTCACGTGGAATATTGTGTCCAGTTTTGGGTTCCCCATTACAAGAGGGACACAGAACTACTGGAGCGAGTTCAGAGGAGGGCTACAAAGATGACTAGAGGACTGGAGCACCTGTTGTACAAGAACAGGCTGGATGAACTGGTCCTGATTAACCTTGAAAAGAGAAGACTGAGGGGACACCTTCTCAATGTACATAAATGTTTCCTGGTTTCAGCTAGGATAGAGTTAATTTTCCTTCTAGTAGCTGGTAGGGTGCTATGTTTTGGATTAGGATGAAAAGAGTGTTGATAACACACTGATGTTTTACTTGTTGCAGAGGAATGCTTACACCAACCAGCTTCTCGCTCTGTCCTGCCAGCGAGCAGGCTAGGGGTGCAGCAGGAGCTGGGAGGGGACAGACCCAGGACAG
Organism: Anser brachyrhynchus; assembly: GCF_964034855.1. Classification (NCBI taxonomy): domain Eukaryota; kingdom Metazoa; phylum Chordata; class Aves; order Anseriformes; family Anatidae; genus Anser; species Anser brachyrhynchus. The sequence goes on along the minus strand of NC_137694.1, from coordinate 173,181,190 downwards.
CTGACCCAAACTGGCCGAAGGGATATTCCATACCATCTGACGTCATGCTAAACAATATATAGGGGTGGCTAGCTGGGGTGGGGTAGCTGGCTGCTTGGGGATAGGCTGGGCATCGGTCAGCAGGTGGTGAGCAATTGCATTGTGCATCACTTGTTTCGTACACATTATTATTAGTAGTACTATTACCATTATTGTTATTACTATTTTTGTCTTAATAAACTGTCTGTATCGCAACCCACAGGCTTCACTTTCCCGTTTCTCTCCCCCATCCCAGAGGGGGATGAGGGAGGGTGAGCAAACGGCTGTGTGGTGTTTAGCTGCCGGCTCGGTTAAACCAAAACAATATCTGAGGGGAGGGTGTTGAGAGCATGGAGCTAGTCTCTTTTCAGTTGCGCTCAGCGAAACAAGAGAGGCAATGGGCACAAACAAGCACAGGAGGTTCCAGCTCAATATGATGGGGCACTTTACTGTGAGGGTGACAGAGCACTAGAACAGGTTGCCCGGAGAGGTTGTGGAGTTTCCTTCTCTGGAGATATTCCAAACCTGCCTGGATGCCAACCTACACAACATACTGTAGGTGATCCAGCAGGGAGGTTGGACTAGATGGTCTTCAGAGGTCCCTTCCAACCTTGGCCATTCTGTAATTCTGTTCTGTGATTTTTATCAACATACATAGCCTACATTTATTACTGAAATGGATTTATATATAAATCTTGTTCTTTAGTTTTCTACAAGCATGACAGACAGGAGCTTTACTCTGGTAGTAAAAAATAAACAAAAAGTGGTGGTTTAGTGTTTTTATGTCTTTATTATAAGTGAATTTACTAAATATCAGCTGGTTAGGCATGTTATCCATGTAAGGTCAATGGCAAAGAGTGTATGTTATACTGACATAATACAGTGTATATATGTCCATGCTCATACCTTTACTAGACAAAAGGGTGGTGGTGGTGAATATCATCCTATTTCTGGAATAATATTTCTTCCATTTCCAGTTACCTAGCAAATGATTAGCAATCATTCACTTTGAAAGTTTTTTGTCTGACTTTTTTACAGGAAGTCATCCAAAGTCAGTCTAATCACATTTTTCTGGTACTCTTTTCAGCATTTATTTAACCTAATTAGTGTTCACAGCTAATGCAACAGCTATTGGTGATGGTGAGCTGAAATAACCTGCATAAATTCCTGCAGCCCAGTTTTGTCAATGTTTAGTTAAACCCATCTCAGTGGCAAGCACTACTGAAATGTCATTGTTGCCTTTCATTTCAGTTTGTCCATCCTTTCTAATCTCCTGTTCTGACAAGATTTTCCTCATGTCATACCTAGATACAGGATAAGAGAGATATCAAGAGAAAATAGAAAAATATTATTTTAAAACAGAGTTATTGAATGGGGGAGGGGGTCACACCTGATAAGATAAACAAATACTAATTCCTTCTTATTTTCTTCACCTCCATTTAGAGAAGTGAGCATGCACACTTTAGTCATACACTGCAGCAGCTGTGTTCACTTGGTTTGTTCACCCTAGAAAAGAGGAGACTGAAGGAAGACCTTGTGGTGACCTACAGCATCCTCACAAGGGGGAGTGGAGGGGCAGGTGCTGATCTCTTCTCTCTGGTGACACTGACAGGACCCAAGGAAATGGCATGGAGCTGTGACAGGGGAGGGAGAGGCTGGATGTTAGGAAAAGGTTCGTCACTTATATGGTGGTAGGGCACTGCTACAGGCTCCCAAGTGAAGTGGTCATAGCTCAAAACCTGCTGGAGTTCAAGAAACACTTTGACAGTGCTCTCAGACACACAGTTTGATTTTTGGGTGGTCCTGTGTGGACCCATGAGCTGGACTTAATGATCCTTGTGAGTAACTCGGGATATTATATGATTCTATGATACTAAAACTACAAGTGGTATCATCTCAATATCTCCTTCCAGAATGTTTGAAGGTCACAAACAAGACAATGAACAAGAAATGCCTAAAAAGGCCAGACTGAAAAACTATTAGAAACCACAGTATCAACATTACAATACTCATGCCTAAGGCACTGAGCATTAAATACCATGAAAAAAAAAAAAAAGTATGTTATCCAAAAATATTGTAAATATTAATGGTTACAGAGAACAAAGGGTATCCAAGATGAAGTCTGAACTCTTATACACGCAGTAAAATGTCAATCTACATTGTGCAATAATAATTAACTGTGGCTAGTGATACTCCAAAGAAATGCAATTAGTTTCTAATGTATTCTGTACTTTAAAATACACATTTTAATGTCTTTATTGATTATTTATATTGAAGAGTAATAGTTTGTTTTCTTTTTTGAAGTTACACAAACTAATCTCCAATTCTTAGAAACAAAGTGACAATATTCGTAACAGATGAAAGTACAGTATAAGTTAGAGGCTACAAGCAACCACGGTACCTGGAGTGCGAATCTGGCAGAATGTAGACATCACAGGCTAAATTTGTTAGTTCTTGAGTATCTGTCACTTTAATGCAAAGTCACCTAATCTGCATTTGTACTTTATTTTTTAGCATTGTTGGTCATCCCACTTGTAGAGCTACCTCTCTGTATATATCACAAACAGATTTACAAGTACAAATAGGTCAAAGCCTAATACCACTCAGAACTTACAAATTACACAGCAACAATGGACCAAAAGGAGACAATTTCAATGACTGTTATAGCCACAAGCTAGGGCATTTTCCCAGTGAGCAAATTTAGTACAGGTTAAATTTTCTCTCAGATGGTTTAAAATCCACATTGCCTCTTCGTCTTTTTTCACCAAAAACATGTACCCCACTGGGAAAAAATAAGAGATATCTCTCTTGTTGAAATACATAAAATATTTAAAGAGTAAATAAATTATGGAGACAGAGAAAAAAGCTCTTGCTATTTCATGGTCACGGTTCCCACTTAAGATGAGAGTTCAGACTCAAGTCTGATCCTTGATAACTTTAGAAAGGCCATAACTTTAAAATGGTTACAATTTACCAACAGACCTTTGAACAGCAATCAGAATTTAAAGTTTTTAACAACATCCTAATAGAAGAGTGATTTTTTTTTACGTATTTTATTATTATTATTATTATTATTATTATTATTATTAATTATTAATTATTTAAGAGTATTGCTGTTAATTCATTCTAAGCAGCAGTCCTGTTGGCAGCAATTTAGGAAGCAATGTACTTCTGCCCCCATCTTTTTTTTTTTTTTTTTTTTTTCCTCAGTTAAGTAAAGCACTGAATGCTGTTTTCCAGATCCTGTTTTCAGGTACCTCTCTGTCCTGGTATTCTGCATAGGAGTTTAAGCACCTAAACCAGAGATGTGCATTCCACTGCAGAATAAGGTTAGACCCTTCATAATCCAATTTTCAGAATTCTTACATCCTTTGTTAGATAAAGGCATTGATATTTACTAGAAAACACACATAAAATCTAAATATATAATCTAAATATAGATTTAGATTTATTAATAAGAAGTATAAATAATAGATAGTAACTTATTGAAAAATATCTAGCTTACTACTAGTACAATTTCCTTGTAATAAATATTACAGTTTGCAATAACATTCATGCTTAATTCCTTTTAAGTATTTTTAAATAGCCTCCATTAATTTTCTATAACAGGAAAACAGCAAAATATATGGACATTTTTGAAGTTACACAAACTTTGTCCTCCAATTTAGTAACAGGTTTATAAAATGTAAAACATAATAACATACACCTGGCTGAAAATGAAAGTGATCAGGACAAGTTGGATCACACCGAAATAAAACATTTAAGCTATTTCAGATTCTGGGCTCTTCTATCTGTATATTCACCACGTGAAGTGTTGCACTTTCAAAGTAACTCTGCCAGCTCTAGCTTTGCATATTACCAATCACATTGATAAAGCAGTCCTTAACTATTACAGACTGAAAGAAATTCATTTTACTTTGAGGCATACCTGCTGGTAATTCGATCTTATTCAGTATGAGAAATTTTGTGCTATATTCCTAGACGGGGCATCTCTACCTATATAAATGTAATCACATTAATTGAAACATCTGTCTGATACAGCATTTGATTACAATTAGAAATCAGAACCTTGCAAAAGCCTCCATCACACACCAATAGATGGAAGTTTTTGAAGGAATATCTAACGACCCATCAAGGAAATAGGAATTTGTAAAGGCTGAGATAGATGGCTGGGTATGGAAGGCTGAAGGGGGGATTTATATTTAAATGGTTTAAACATAAAGAATTGTGATAGATATTGCCATTAAATTTTGCTTTTTGAAGGTTATCATGTACATTTAACATTGTACTAAGCTACAGAACAAACTGTGGTGGTTTTACACGGGTGGGCAGCTGAGCTCTACCACAGATGCTCTCTCACTCCACTGACTTGTGGAAAACAGACTCCACAATTGTAAAGTAGGTATGTTTATTCAGCGCTGAGCAGCAGGGGGGTAGTCCCACCAAAATCACGCACACACGACATGGCAACTTGCCATGGTTATATGCAGTAGAGAGTTACATATGGATGAAGTTTCACAATGCACCTATACATACGCATAACCTGTCCCCACTTTATATTAAAATTCGTTCAAGAAGTCATTTCTGTAAGCTCCTCCCATCTGCGCTTGCGCAGTGTCTCCTGGTGGTGGTCGCTGGGGGTCATGGGGATGAAGGTTGATTACTCCTCCTCATCACAGCTAGTTGACCTCTTGTCTTTGCGCAGACTCAGTTGCTCTTTGGCTCTTGTCCATCCACAGAACCAGTTTCTGCCAGTTTTTTAAGATAGGCTCACACTCTTATCAAGAGACTAACCTTGGTAAGGGGCCCAAGGCTTCTTGCTTTAAAGACACTAAGTAGCATCCACTAGTTTAATACTGTCAGCACTCTTATCTCTACTTGATAAGATTCTCCTAACTCCATCTCTCACCCCCTCCTCAAAGGAAGAGGGGGATAAAATATGATGCAAAGGGATCAAGGGTTGAGATAAGGATGGGGAGATTGCTCAACAATTATTGTGATGGGCAAAACACACCCAGAATAGGGAGATAGTAAGATTTATTGCCTATTAATAACAAGCTAGAGAAGTGAGAAACAAAGGAAAGAAACCACAAATGCCTTCCTCCGATCTGCCCTTTTCCACCTCCTCCCCCCAAGCAGCACAGGGGAATGGGGGAATGGTGGTTGCAGTCAGTCTATAGCACTTTGTCTCTGCTGCTCCTTCTTGGTCACTCCCTACCCCTGCTCCATGTGGGGTCCCTTCCATGGGATGTTGTCCTTCCCTAACTGATCCTATGTGGGCTTCCCACAGTCAGCAGCTTTTCAAGAACTGCTCCAGCTATGGGTCCATACTATGGGGCCTATCCATCTGGAGCACACTGCTACAGTCTAGGTCCCCCACAGGCAGCAGCTCTTGCCAGGTCACCTGCTACTGCGTGGGCTCCTCTCCACAGGCTACAGTTCTGGCCCAGAGCCTGCTCCTGCAGGCTCCACAGGCCGCAGCCTCCTCCAGGCCACATCCACCTGGTCCACCGTTGTCTTCTCCATGGGCTGCAGCATGGAGATCTGCTCCATGTGGGACCCGTGCAGGGGGACAGCCTGCTCCACCATGGTCCTCACCACAGGCCTCAGGGGAACTTCAGCTCCGGTGCCTGCAGGAGCTCTCCCCCTCCTTCTTCACTGACCTTGGCACCTGCAAGACTGTTTCTCACTCCTCTCTCTCTCCCAGCTGATGTTCCCCCGCAGGTATTTATATATTTTTTTTATATTTTTTTTCCTTTCTTCAATATGCTCTCGCAGAGGCACAAAGAACATTGCTTATTGGCTCAGCTCTGGCCAGTGGTGGGGCCCTTATGTAACATGGGGCAGCTTCTGTATTCTTCTCGGAGAAGCTACCCCTATGGCTCCCCCGCTACTAAAACCTTGCCACATAAACCCACTACACAAACAAACAAATAAAAATAAAAAAGCAAACAACAATTTTGTAGCAAGATAGGTAAAACCAATTGGAATTGGAAAAACTTATCTTTTCTAAATATATTTTAGTTTGTTACCCAGCTTCAGAGAAATCTACAATCTAGCACAATAATAATAACAATAACAATAACAATAATAATAATAATAATAAAGTCCTGTTTCACCTTTCACTGCACTCTAAGAAATCTAGAAATTTCTATCTGGTTTGCTTTTTGTATCCAACTTTCATTTCTTCTAAGTTTTCTCTCATCTGATTCACTTCCTGACTTTGACATGCACAGGAGTACTTGCTGAGGCATTAGCAAAGTAGAAAGTTAATACCATTTTCCTTTCCCAAGGAGAGATTTAATCTGAGAATGGTTAGAGAATTTAGTAGGGCTCATACTCACAGATTTTGTGACTGTGAAGGATCACTGTCATTATCTGTTCTGCTTTCTTGTACAATCAAGCTCATTGGAATTTCACCTACAAATTCCTCCATCAAGTTCATAGCTTTGTCCTGAGACACAGAAAGTTTTGGCAAAAAACATGCTTTGGTTAAAGACTTTGAATGTCTGCACATTCAAGGGAATTCTGCACATTCAAGAGCATATTGTTTTAATGATTAATAAACAGATATTAAAAAATTGTCTGTTAGGTCTTCTCTGCATGTGTCTAGCTTCACCTTCTACTCACTGGATCTTAGAAATCTTTTGCTCAATTTGTTGAGAAATGTCTATCTTAGATTTTTTATTTATTTATTTATTCATTTCATGTTAGGTACTAATGGAGTGTAAACAGCCTGTCTTTTGAGAGTTAAATAAGTATATTGGATTTATTCTTTTGCTCCAAATCAGTCTATCTCTCTTTCTCTCTCTTTTTTTTTTTTTTGTCTGTTCCTTCAAATATTTCCTTTCATTTTTTTGAGAAATCTTTTATTAATTATACCCTAGAGTGGTGCAATCTATTCAAGTAATCAATACATTTGTGACAGTTACCTCTTTTCAGTCACTGATAACTTTGGAGATATTAGAATGATTAGTTTTCTTATTAATTTCCATAGGTTTATCATGAAATTCTCTTTCTTGGTATAGGAATATACCACTCAGTTCCATATGTACACTTTAAAAGAAATGACCTTCAACAGCTGACAAACATACTAAAAGACAAAAGAATACAGAAAATAAAATTCCAGTATGAACAGAAACATAAAACCATTAATGAAATTAACAATAAAAATAATATGACAAAAAATATCTTTCTGCAAATATTTGAAAAATAATTTAAATGGTAGGAATACACATAATTTCAACACTTACATAGTGTTATGTAATTCCTCACACACACATATGTAAATATGTATAGACATAGTTACATATCAGAGAATCATAGAATGTCTGAGTTGGAAGGGATCCACAAGGATCATTGAGTCCAACTCCTGGGTTTCCAAAGGACCACAAAAAAAAAAAAAAAAAAAAAAAATCAGATCGCGTGTCTGAGAGTGTTGTCCAAATACATCTTGAACTCCAGCAGGCTCAATGCCGTGAACACTTCCCTGGGGAACCAGTTCCTGTGTCTGAGCACCCTCTTGGTGAAAAAAGTTCCTGATATCCAGGAAGTTGTCAGATATCTCTCCTGTCACAGCTTCAAGCTGTTACCTCGGGTCATATCACTAGTCACCAGAGAGAAGAGATCAGTACCTGCCTCTCCGCTCCTCCTCGTGAAGAAGTTATAGACCACAATGAGGTCTCACCTCTTACCCAGACTGAACAATCCAAATGACTTCAGACACTCCTCATACGTCTTTCCCTCTAGATCCTTTACCATCTTTGTTGCCCTCCTTTGGACCCTCTCTAACAGTTTTGTATCTTTCTTATACTATCATGCCCAAAACTGCACACAGTACTCGAGGTGAGGCCGCATGAGCACAGGGTGGAGCGGGACAATCACTTCCCTTGACTGGCTAGCAATGCCGTTCTTGATGCACCCCAGGATATGGTTGGCCCTCCTGGTTGCCAAGGCACACTGATGGCTCATGTCCAGCTTGTTGACAATCAAAACCCCCAGATCCCTTTCTGCGGAGCTGATCTCCAGGATCTCGTCCCCCAGCCGGTACATATAACCAGGGTTGCCCCTTCCCAGGTGCAGAATCTGACACTTGCTCTTGTTAAACTTCATATTGTTGGTGATTGGCAGGGGGGCTGGACCCGATGATCTCTTGAGGTCCCTTCGAACCCCTACAATTCTGTGATTCTGTGATTGCCAAGCTCTCTGATTTGTCCAGATCTCTCTGCAAAGCCTCACCACCTTTGCTGGAGTCAACAGCTCCACCCAATTTGGTATCATCCACGAACTTGCTCAAAAAGCCTTCAAGTCCCTCATCAATGTTTATGGAAACATTGAAGAGGACTGCTCTTAAAATGGAGCCCTGGGGAATCCCACTAGTGACAGGCCACCAACCTGATGTAACCCCATCTACAAGAACCCTCTGGGCCCAACCCATCAGACAGTTGTTCACCAATCTTATTGTGCTTTAATCTAACTGTATTCTGGTCTTTTTGTCCAGAAAGAATCTGGGAGAGACAGTATAGAGAGCTTTACTGAAATCCAGAAAGATCACGCTGACTGGTTTCCATGCGTCAACTAGCTGGGTGATCACGGATTCACAGAATCACAGAATGGTTGAGGTTGGAAGGGACCTCTGAAGGTCATCTAGTCTAACCCCCCTGCCGAGCAGGATCACCTAGAGCCCATTGTGCATCTTGTTGTAGAAGGAAATTGTTTGTTAGACATGACTTTCCACTAGGCAGCCCATGTTGACTCTGAACAATGACTGCGTTGTTCTTCAGGTATTTTTCAATAACACCCAGAGTAATCTTCTCCATACTTTTACCAGTCACTGAAGTGAGACTGAGAAACCTGTAGCTGCCAGGATCTTCTTTCTTGCCTTTCTTGAAAACCGGCACCAAATTTGCCAGCTTCCAGTCAACTGGGACCTCTCTGGATTCCCAAGACCACTGAAAAATAATTGCGAGAGGTCCCAGAATGACATCAAACCGCTACCTGAGTACTCTGGAATGAATCCCATCAGGCCCCATGGACTTGTATGCATCCAGGTGGAGAAGGAAATCCCGCACAAGTTTGGGGTAAACTGGGGGTTTATCATTGTTGCAGTCACGGTCCTCCAACTCAGGGCATCTGGGCTCCCAGAGCCCATCACTGGTGTTGGAAGACAGAGGTAAAAATGCATTAAATATCTCTGCTTTGTCTATGTCCCTGTTTGTGAGGTGACCATTCTCATCAAGTATCGAACCAATGTTTGCTCTGGTCCTCCTTTTTCCTGTAAACATACTTTAAAGAGCCCCCACACTGCTGGACAGCTTCAATTGTAATTGGGCTTTGACCTCCCAGATTCTCTCTCCACAAAGGTGAGCAGCATACCTGTAGTTTTCCCATGTTGCCCGACCTTGCTTCCAGCAGCCAAACACTTTCTTTTTCTGCCTAAGTTCCTGAAGAAGATTCCTGCTCAGCCAAGCCAGCCTTCTGCCCTTGTTCCTCTGCTCTTCAGAGGTGGTGCTTAAAAACCGACCGGCACTGATGGACCCCAATGTCTTTAAAAGCAGTTTCCCAGGGTACCTGGGAAAATCATGCTCGACCAACCTCTTTGCCTCCTATGATGGCCTCACCAGCAGGTTTGATAGGGGGAGAGCAGTGGTTGTCATCTACCTTGATTTTAGTAAGACTTTTGATACTTTCTCCCACGACATCCTCCTAGCAAAGCTGAGAAAGTATGGGATAGACGAGTGGACAGTAAAGTGGGTTGAGAACTGGCTGACTGGCCAAACTGAGAGGGTGGTGATCGGCGGCACAGAGTCTGGCTGGAGACCTGTGTGTTGTAACACACATATGTGTGCCTTCTGAGGGTCACTGCTGGAAATCAGGGAACATTTAAAGAGGAGGTATAAAATATCTGGTTCTGAATTTATGCATGACATTAATGAATTCAGTAGTGATGCCACTTATAACCCACCTGTGACTCTTTGCAACAATTTTACACTAATATTAAAATAAATGTCTCTACATACCGAACCACCGAATAATTCAGGTAATTGACAGAGTTGAAATGAAATTTAGTCATCTATAAGAAACTATCCTGAGAACTTTTCCCATGTCTTATCACTTAATTCTAGAACTTTTCTCTTTTCACCTATTGATTTCAGTTTCAGTTTTGCGTAATTCTATATTCCTCCCACTTCAATGTTTTTAGGTACCTGGAAAAAATACAGCATTTTCTGTTCTTCACAGAATCACAGAACTACAGAATCGTCTAGGTTGGAAGAGACCTCCAAGATCATCTAGTCCAACCTCTGTCCTAACACTAACAAGTCCTACACTAAACCATATCACTAAGGGCTACATCTAAAGGTCTTTTAAAGACCTCCAGGGATGGCGACTCAACCACCTCCCTGGGCAGTCCATTCCAATGCCTAACAACCCTTTCAGTAACGAAGTTCTTCCTAACATCCAACCTAAACCTCCCCTGGCGCAACTTTAGCCCATTCCCCCTCGTCCTGTCACCAGGCACGTGGGAGAATAGACCAACCCCCACCTCTCTACAGCCTCCTTTAAGGTACCTATAGAGAGCGATGAGGTCTCCCCTGAGCCTCCTCTTCTCCAGGCTGAAAAACCCCAGCTCCCTCAGCCGCTCCTCGTAAGACTTGTTCTCCAGACCCCTCACCAGCTTCGTCGCCCTTCTCTGGACTCTCTCGAGCACCTCCATGTCCTTCTTGTAGCGAGGGGCCCAAAACTGAACACAGTACTCGAGGTGCGGCCTCACCAGAGCCGAGTACAGGGCGGCAATCACCTCCCTAGTCCTGCTGGCCACACTGCTTCTTATACAGGCCAGGATGCTGTTGGCCTTCTTGGCCACCTGAGCACACTGCTGGCTCATATTCAGCTGCCTATCAACCAGTACTCCCAGGTCATTCTCTGCCAGGCAGCTTTCCAACCACTCATCTCCCAGCCTGTAGCGCTGCTTGGGGTTGTTACGCCCCATGTGCAGGACCCGGCACTTGACCTTGTTGAACTTCATGCAGTTGACCTCAGCCCATGGGTCCAGCCTATCCAGATCCTCCTGCAGAGCCTTCCTTCCCTCGAGCAGATCGACACACGCACCTAACTTGGTGTCATCTGCAAACTTACTGCGGGTGCACTCGATCCCCTCATCCAGGTCATCGATAAAGATATTAAAGAGGACCTGCCCCAGCACTGAGCCCTGGGGGACTCCACTAGTAACCGGCCTCCAACTGGATTTGGCTCCATTCACCACAACTCTTTGGGCCTGGCCATCCAGCCAGTTTTTAACCCAACAAAGCGTACGCCAGTCCAAGCCACGAGCAGCCGGTTTCTTGAGGAGAATGTTGTGGGAAACGGTGTCAAAAGCCTTACTGAAGTCAAGGTAGATCACATCCACAGCCTTCCCCCCATCCACCAAGCGTGTCACTTGGTCATAGAAGGAGATCAGGTTCGTCACCTACCTTTCATAAACCCATGCTGACTGGGCCTGATCACCTTGTTGCCCTGCAAGTGCCGCGTGATGACACTCAAGATAATCTGCTCCATGAGCTTCCCTGGCACTGAGGTCAAGCTAACAGGCCTATAGTTCCCCGGGTCTACCGTCCGGTCCTTTTTGTAGATGGGCGTCACGTTTGCTAGCTGCCAGTCGACTGGGACCTTCCCTGACAGCCAGGACTGCCGATAAATGATGGAAAGCGAAAATCTTATAGATTTCCTCCTCCAGATTTACTGTAATATCATCAGAGCTGTGAATAATCTTGATTGCGAATGCAGTTGCAATACAATAACTTAAAATTCAAACAATGTACATAAATCAGGACTTAAATTTATACTTTGGCTAGTTGGTTGGATTTTTTACCAGCCTTTGTCCCTCCTATGCATTCATTCTAATTTGAGGATTTTTGTAATCCATGCTTATGGATTACAGTCTTACTGCTTTCTTATTCTTGCTGCTTTATTACAGTTACTAGGAGTTTACTAGGAGTAAACTGGTGTTCTATTTCCTTGGTTAGAAATAAAGATGAAATAGCTTTGTATTTCAAATACATATATTTTTATTATTATTAAAAGAGTAGAATAAGAATTTTACCTAGACAGAAAAATACAAAACAAAACAGTTTTTTCGGGTATTGTCATCTCTGTAAAACATTATGCCGTAACATGGTGTATAAAGTCTCAGTAACCCTCAAACATGGTGGCAGCTTAGGAATGAAACCTAGGAATTCAACTGATCTTTTTACGATTTAAAGTCTGAGGAGTCTTATACATTGAAGACTTACACATGGAGTCCAGCTACTGTAAGATAAGCATTCACATAAAGTCCAGTTGTCATTTAAAATAACATACACTTATAAATACCTGTTGTGGTTTATCTCAGCCGGCAGCGCACAGCCATTCACTAACCTCCCACTCGTCGCCCCCCAGTCGGATGGGGGAGAGAATCAGAAAAAAAAAAAAAAAAAAGCAAAAACTTGTGGGTTGAGATAAAGACAGTTTAATAGGACAGAAAAGGAAGAGAAATAATAATAATAATAATAATAATAATAATAATAAAACTAACGTGTGCAAAACAAGTGATGCACAACACAATTGCTCACCACCCACTGATCAATGCCCATCCCCAAGCAGCAGTCGCCTCCACCCCAGCCAGCCACCCCATATTAATTGTTCCGCATGACACCATATGGTATGGAATATAGCTTTGGCCGGTTTGGGTTAGCTGTCCCGGTTCTGTCCTCTCCCAGCTCCTTGTGCACCCCCAGCCTCCTCACTGGCAAGGCAGTGTGAGAAGCTGAAAAGTCCTTGGCTTAGTGTAAACATTGCTCTGCAACAATTAAAAAAAAAAAAACATCAGCACATTATCAACATTGTTCTCATCTTAAATCCAAAACACAGCACCATACCAGGTTCTAGGAGGAAAATTAACTCTATCCTAGCCAAAACCAGGACCATTCTCATCAAGTATCAGACTAGTGTTTGCTCTGGTCCCCCTTTTCCTGTAAACATATTTTAAAAAGACTTTTTTAGTGTTCCCCACACTGCTGGACAGCTTCAATCGTAATTGGGCTTCACATCCTAGATCCTCTCATCTGCATCCCAGACCTTGCTTCCAGCAGCCAAACACTTTCTGCCTAAGTTCCTGAAGAAGATTCCTGCTCAGCCAAGCTAGCCTTCTGCCCTTGTTCCTCTGCTCTTCAGATGTGGTGCTTAAAAACCGATCGGCACTGATGGACCCCAATGTCTTTAAAAGCAGTTTCCCAGGGGACCTTACTAACTCATTCTCTGAGCTGTATGAAGTCTGCTCTCCCCAAATCCAGGGTTGAAGTTTTGGTTGCAGTTTTCCGCCTGTCACCAAAGATTTTGAATTTGACTACCTCATGGTCACTGTGGCCAAGGAGGCCACCTACCTCAATTTCACCCACAAGACCCTCCCTGTTTACAAGCAACAGTCCCAGGAGGGCACCTTTCCTACTTGGCTCTCTTAGTACCTGTACCAAGAAGTTATCAACAAGGTGCTTCAGGAATCTCCTGAGCTTGCTTGTCTCAGCTGTGTGATATTCCCATTTGACATCTGACAGGTTGAAGTCACCCATACGAACTAGGGCAGCTGATCTTGAAGTAATTCTTGGTTCTTTAAAGAATAGTTCATCAGTGTCATCATCATGGCTGGGTGGTCTATAGTAGACTCCCACAACAACATCCCCTTTATTTGCTTGTCCCTTGGTCCTTACCCAGAGACTCTCAACTGCATGGTCACCAACTGCAAGCTCTGTATAGTGCAGTGCCTCTGTTACAGCACCCGCCTGCCTCCCCTGCCCTGCTTGTCCCTTCTGAAGAGCCCATAACTGTCCATTGCAACACACCAGTCACAGGTTTCTTCCCACCAGGTTTTGCTTATGCCAATCGTGTCATAGCTCTGGACTGGGCCAAGGCTTCTAGCTCCTCTTGTTTGTTTCTCATGCTGCATGTTTGTACAGAAATATTTCAGATGTGCTTCATTGAATACAGCCCCTCATGGGGCAGACTGAAGGGTCTCACTAGCACACAGTCCCTCAATTTTTGGTGTGCAGTCACACAGCTTATCAGTGGCAGGCCTGTTTTTGTCTCTTTCCCCCTTCCTATCTAGTTTAAACCCATATCAATCATCCCTGTTAACTCCTGGGAAAAAATCCTTTTCCCCCTCTGAGAAAGGTGTTCCCCATCAGGAGCCAGTAGTCTTGGTGTCATGTAGACCTTCCCATGATCAAGAAACTCAAAGCTACGTTGGTGGCACCAGCCTCAGAGCTACGTATTGGTCTGCTGGGTCCGCCTGTTTCTTTCAGTACTGATCCCTGCTGCTGGAAGGATGGAGGAAAACACTACCTGTGCACCTGATCCTTTAACCAATCACCCCAAAGCCCTACATTTTCTTTTGATTGCTCTTGGACTTCTCTTTGTTATCCCATCATTGCCAACATGAAAAAATAATAAAGGGTAATAATCAGAGGGGCGTACCAGGTGAGTGACTTTCTGAGTGATGTCTCTTGTCCAAGCTGCAGAGAGACAGCACACTTCCCTATGGGTCAGGTCTGGATGGCAAATCGGGCCCTCTGTTCCCTTCACAGGGGAGTCCCCTATGACAATAACCCTACTTTTTTGTTGGTGGGAGTTGTTGTGTTGTGGGGCATAGGTTGACCTGCCCTGGGTAACTCCCCCAGTGTGGATGGTGTTTTGTCCACATCATCATTTGCTTGCCCATCAAGTTCCGGAGCCTCATGCCTGTTGTGTAGGGGCACCTGGGAAGGTGAGTTAGGCAGTGCAGGGGTTCTTCTGCTTCATTGAACAGGAACTTGCTTCCACTGCCCCCTGTCTCTTAAGTCCCCTCCCTCTGCCTGGTGATGAGGGGATAGGAGAACTTTTGTTTCTTGTGTAGTGGCTGGCTGAGGAGCCTCTCTCAGGGATGGCAGGGTACTACCCCACCAGACAATCTCTTTCTCTGACTCTCTGATGCTCCTTAGCCTGCCCACCTCCTCCTGAAGCTCTACCACCAGGCAAAGTAGTTCTTCAACCTGGGCACACCTCCCACAGCTGTGCTCTCTACTGCCATCCGATACTGGCTTAAGAGTAGGGCATACCCATCAGGTTGATACCTGCGTGGCAGCATGTTCCCCCGGAGCTCTGTCTGGGAGGCTGTATCAGCTGTTGTGGGTGCTGAGCGCCAAGAGTCCATGGCCTTCTGCTGGGTGGATACCATTGCTCCCTGGTTGAGCTGGCCAAGCTTCAGCACCGCCCCGCTCACCCTCCCTGTGTGCACAGCTGCGTGAACTGCCTTACCATGCCCTGACTGACACACCACACCCTGACTTTCACGATATGCCCTGTTTGCTCCCTCTGCAGCGCTCCTGGTCACTCCCCAGGGGCTGCATTTGTACAGCAGATCACTACTATATATAATATATATATGTGTGTGTGTGTGTGTATATATATACTATGTATATTTATATATATGTATAGTATATATATATATAGTAACTGGGAAAGTTTTAGTGCCATGGAATCTTATACTATCATTTAACATGAGTTATGTTAATACATTTTGAAACTTGCAGAGGCATATTCCAAAAGTTTAATGAATCATTCAGTTTCCAGATGTACTTCCTGGATGTATCAGTAGATTCCTAGTGCCATGCTGTCAAAATCTAGAAGGCTGTGTTAAACTCTCCACTGAAGCTTTAACACAAGATAGAAAAGCTTATCTAATCTGACAGCACTCTAGAAATAACCATACTGACTTGTCAAAGACGGTACATGCCAGGATCTTTACATTATTTAGAAACGAAGGAAGCTGGGGGGGAGAGGGAGAGGGAGAGGGAGAAAGGGAGGAAGGAGGAAGGAAGGAGGGAAGGGAGGAGGGGAGGAGGGGAGGAGGGGAGGAAGGAAGGAGTGAAGGGAGGAGGGGAGGAGGGGAGGAGGGAGGGAGGGAGGGAGGGAAAGAAGGAAGGAAGGAAGGAAGGAAGGAAGGAAGGAAGGAAGGAAGGAAGGAAGGAAGGAAGGAAGGAAGGAAGGAAGGAAGGAAGGAAGGAAGGAAGGAAGGAAGGAAGGAAGGAAGGAAGGAAGGAAGGAAGGAAGGAAGGAAGGAAGGAAAAATTCAGCCAAAATCATGGGACCTTTATTGATAAAGTCTTTTTCCAAGGACAAATTAACTATTTCTTGTTTCTGCAATGAATAAGGAAATGCACAAATTTAAAAGAACATATTGCAGACACTTTTTGAAGGTCATCTGATGTAATAAACATATTGATTCATTCATGTATTGATTTCTTTAGAATATTTTTATTACTAGAAAGG
Source organism: Anser brachyrhynchus (assembly GCF_964034855.1). NCBI lineage: Eukaryota > Metazoa > Chordata > Aves > Anseriformes > Anatidae > Anser > Anser brachyrhynchus. The sequence continues at coordinate 173,164,834 of NC_137694.1, read as the reverse complement.
AAAACTGAGAGTTTAATATTAGAGTATTTCAGTAGGCCCAGGATTTCCCTCAAAATCTAATTTTTAATAGAAAAAAAATGAATGCAGTGGTGAAGTGAAGGAATGATTGGGAAAATGGCTTTTTGAACAATATGACAGCAGAGAAAAGATTTTTGTAAGGTCAATTTTATACATGGAAGTTGGTACATCCAATTCCTTGATTGATTCATGACTGTTCTGTAATGGTTTTGATTTTTTTCAGAGTAGCTCATCTTGTGAGAGATGACATGCAGCCTCCTTCATCAGCAATCTGCAAAGCCAATTTAATGAAGGTGAAAGTATGTATGTTGCAGTTGGGCAAGCTTTTTAATACTGCTGGCAAAAATGCAGAAAAATTTGAAAAGTCTGTGCCTTTTTTTTTTTTTTTTCAAAACAATAGTTAGAGCAACAGGAATATCAACATCTGTTATGTGTTTTTCCTTTGTTGCTTCTAATCAATCCAGCAAATCTTTGCCAAATATTTGCACAGTGTGCCATAGAAATGTCACTTGAGGGTGAAAAGAGTGTCACTTCACAAGTAAATGTCATTTTTCAAGTAAATACCATTGAGTAGGGTGAAAAAAAAAAAAAAAGACACTAAGAAAAGGAGCTCAATGTGTGAATGGCTGATGATACAAACAAGAAACAAAACACGTCGTGAAGATTCCAGTTAATTTGTACTCATTTTGTCTGTTGTCCTAACAATAGCAGATGGTAATGGAGGTGATAGCCATAGGTTTCCAAACCATCTCAACACTGAAGCTCTGATTCAACAAGCATCTCCAACAAGCGATTCTACCTTTACCAGTCATGGCATCTGAAATCTGTTTCCTTTTCAATTCTATCTTTTTTTGTTTCATTAAATCTTGGGTTTTGTAGAGATTAAACAATCTGTGTCTCTTGTCCTAAGCTCACCTCTCCTTTTGTTCACTTCACCTCTGGATCTTCTTTACGCTCACTTTAACTACCATAAATACAGAAGTACAGCTGTTAATTCTATCCAGCTGCATTACTTTTGAATATTTCAACAGCTCTAATATGACATTTTTTCTATTTTCATCTCAGAATCCTGATGACTTCTCCACTTGTTTTCTGTATTCACCTTCAAAGAGGCAAAGGTGGAAAGGTAAGGCTTGGCAGACAGAATTCATATCCTATGCATTCAGTAGACACGGATATCCTTTATGCTTTGCAACTTATAGTTTATTGTTTAAGACTATGTATGTAAAAGCTACTTGGCAAAGTATGTACAAAACTTATGTTCAATTAAACTATTGACAAGAAGAATAGCTGTTCATATTTGATTTAGTTTTAGGATAGAAATCAGATAAATAATAACACAAAACTGAAATTGTTTGTATATATTGCTAAAGAAGAATGTAAATAAGTTTCATTCTTTCAAACCTACACTACTTTTTGCAAGCTTTAAGAACATATACTTATTAGTTCTCAAAGTGGAATTGTACTCAGTATTATCCCAAAAAATAATAAGGAAATAAATAAATAAATAAATAAATAAATAAATAAATAAATCTGAAAAGGTGCTTGTAACACAGAGAAAGAAATGGTTAGCATCATATTTCAGGCAAATTTAATCTGCAACTATACTTTGGAAAAAAATGTGTATCTGCGGCACTTAAAGTGACATTAAAAATGTGGCATGTCTACCTTTACACCTGCTCTTCCCTAAGAATCTCATTCCTTTACCTAGTAATTTCCACATAAACACCAAAATCAATATGTCTTGTTATTTGTTTTCTGGTATCAAGCCTTCCACTCAGTTCTACACATTTATCTGTTCTTTCTATCTCCCATTTGAACCTTTCTCTCTTAAAAATTCACCTTTGCTTTGCGTTGCTTAAAATTCTGGAGCATAATTTTCCACACCCTGGGAGTCTAGTCATCCAAATTCCTCCTTCCCCTCCAACTGGAAAAAAAAAAGAGAGATTTGGAAAAGTTCTTACAGTGTAGTGGTTTTACGTGGCAAGGTTTGAGTACTGGGGGGCCAAAAGCTGCCCCATGTTTGATAAGGGGGCCACTGCTGGCCAGAGCTGAGCCAATAAGCGATGTTGTTTGCACCTCTGTGAGAGCAGATTTAAGAAAGGGAAAAACAAAATGTTGGAGAACAGTGGCTGTGAGAGAGAGGGGAGTGAGAAATAGCTTTACAGACACCAAGGTCAGTGAAGACGGAGGGGGAGGAGTTGCTCCAGGTGCTGGAGCAGAAGTTCCCCTGTGGCCTGTCGAGAGGCCCATGGTGGAGCAGGATGTCCCCTCACAGCCCAAGGTATACCACAGTGGAGTGGACTTCCATGCTGCAGCCCATGGAGGAAACAACGGTGGAGCAAGTGGACCTGCACTGAAGAAGGCTGTAGCCTGTGGAGAACCCGTGCCAGAGCAGATTCTGAGAGACCATGGAGAGGAGACCATGCAGGAGCAGGTGACCTGGCATGAGCTGCTGCCCGGGGGGACCCAGGTTGGACCCAGTGGTACAGACCCATATTGGAGCAGTTCATAGTATCATAGAATCATAGAATATCCTGAGTTGGAAGGCACCCACAAGGATCATTGAGTCTAATTCCTAGCACCACAAAGGTCTACCCAAAAATTCAGACCATATGACTAAGAGCATGGTCCAGTTCTTGAACAGCTGCTGCCTGTGGGAAGCCCATGCAGTATCAGTTCAGGAAGGACTGCATACTATGGGAGGAATCCCACATTGGAGCAGGGGAAGAGAATGACTGAGAAGGAGCGGTGGAGACAAAGTACTATGGACTGACCTCAACCCCTGTTCCCCCATTCCCCTGCACCACTCGGGGGGAGGAGGTGGAATAGGGTGGATGGGGGAAGGTGTTTTCAGTTTCTGTCCTTTGCTTCTCACTTCACTAGCTTGTTAGTAATAGACAATAAACCTTACTATCTCCCTACTCTGAGTCTGTTTTGCCTGTCGTAATTGTTGAGCTATCTCCCTGTCCTTATCTCAAACTTTGAGCCCTTTCCATCGTATTTTCTCCCCCTTTCCATTTGAGGAGGGGGAGTGAGAGAGTGGTTAGAGTTGAGCTTGGCTGCCCACCCAAATAAAACCACCACACACTGACAGGAAAGAAGGAAGGATTTTTTAAGGTCTTTTTGCTCCAAACTCCTTTTTTTTTTTTTTTTCTTTCTTTGACAAAATATACTAGCAGAAGTTTGAAGCAATGTTCCTGCTTCCTGGAGCAGTTTTCATTAGCTTTTCTTGCCTTGAGTGTCAAAAGCAGAAAGCTTAGAGGGTTTGGCGTGCTTTTTTTTTTTTTTTTCTCCATGTCGTCTTTGCAGTGTATTAATAATATACTTACCTAGACAATTTTGCTTTCTATAAATTTTATTTTTGTTTGGCTCACATTAACCAGTATTCAAGTGATAAAATATCTGTTTGTTCGAGGGTAAACCGTATAATTGGCAAATGAGAAGCAGAGGCCAGGAAAACTGTACGTTTCTACACAAACTGTGTGCCAAAACAAAACATACTCAGTATTTAGTGCTAGTGACATTCCCAAATTACACATCCGCTCTTTTGATTTACATTGTATGAGACCAGGCTGCAGATGGAAAAGAAAGTTGGACATTCAAAAGAAGAACATTATCCCTTCTAAAGCTACTAAAATCCTGACTACTGACACGGAATACAAGTTTTTATGAGTAAACATTGAATGCAATACAGGGCTGCTTAGGCACTTAGTACTGCCAATGTATCTCTGGGTAATTTGAAGTCCAAATAAATCAGTACAGCTGTAAGGCGTTTTTTGTTTGCTTGTTTTTTAATTCTGCTGTAAGAGAATTTTTACTTTGTTCTGATAATTCTGTAAACTTGCACAGTAATCCATTTAAACATTTAGAGAGTGGGATCTAAGATGGGCCACATGCCAGAAAACGAAACAAAACAAAAATAACAACAAAACAATAACAACAAAAAGAAGTGTGATATAGTAAGCACATTTAAAAATGGTTTTTAAACAATTTACTGAGTGTTGGGTAGCTTTTTTTTCTTTTCTTTTTTTTAGATTCAACCAGATGCTATTTTTGTGTAGTCCTAATTTTATGTTTCACCATTTTATGTTTCATCCATTAAACATAAGGATGTGATCCTCCACTACTGATGATGACGAGATTCTTGGTTACTCACCTTCAATATAACTTGAAGGTTTCAGCTAGGTCTGCAGGCAAATGACCTGGCCCTAGGGGATGATACATTTCCTCTTCATTTCTGATAGAGACATCTCAGAAAACAATAATTTTATCCTGTTTCCAGGATTAGGTTCATCCTGGTTTCTTGATGAGGTCCAAAATGTTGATTGTATTTTGTATATTTACTACTTTAATTAGTGCTTTTCAGATGTGGACTTTTAACTCCACAGCCGTCTTCAGTTTCAGGAATGTTTTATTTAAGAGTTGTTTTTTGTTTGTTGGCTTGGTTTGGTTTGCTTTTTTTTTTTTTAATTACATTTGAATGTATCATATATAACTCGTATGAACCTTAATTTCAGAAAAGGAAAATTTAAAATATATAGCAAAGAATTTTTTTTAAAAAAAAAAGATTATTGTAGTTTGCATCTTGAAATTGGAAATTACAGTTTTAAATGTGCTAGAAATTTGGTATCATTTGCTTTAATGCTTCTTTTTACTGTCAACAGGTGGCATTTAACCTAAACAGATATCAGAGAAATAGAATGGATTTTAAGAAAAGGAGTAGTTATCATGTATATTGAACACGTTCAGGCAAGAAATTTCTGAAATGGTTGGAAACATACCCTGTGCCCCATGCCACTGCCCAGAACACTGTTCTGGGCCTTGAAAAGCAAGTCCTATGGTTACATGGCACCCCAGAAAGAAATGAGTCAGACAATGGGACTTATTTCCGAAACAACCTGATAGACACTTGGGCCAAAGAACATGGTATTGAGTATCAAAGAACATATCAAAGAACATGGTATTGGTATATCACATTCCCTATCATGCACCAGCCTCCAGGAAAGTTGAAAGATACAATGGACTGTCAAAGACTACACTGAAAGCAATAGGTGCCGGGACATTTAAAAATTGGGATATGCATTTGGCAACGGCCACCTGGTTAGTCAATACTAGGGGATCTGCCAACTGAGCTGGACCTGCCCAATCAAACCTGTTACATACTGTAGAAGGGGGGATAAAGTTCCTGTAGTGCACATAAGAAACATGCTGGGTAAAACAGTCTGGGCTACTCATGCCTCAGGAAAAGGCAAACCCATTTGTGGGATTGCTTTTGCTCAAGGACCTGGATGCACTTGGTGGGTAATGCAAAAGAATGGGGAGGTCCGGTGTGTACCTCAAGGGGATTTAATACCGGGTGAGAACAGCCCATGAGGTGAATTGTATTATGTTAATTATTATACAATAATGTCTGTCATCACTGCCATGATTGCTATATACCATAGATGAAAAATGGTGATTAATTAGAAGGTATTGGAAAGAGTGTAACCTGAGCATGACATAAATGGTATGGAATAAGGGGTGGATATCTGTCCTGGTTTCAGTTAGGATAGAGTTAATTTTCCTCCTAGTAGCTGGTAGGGTGCTATGTTTTGGATTAGAATGAGAAGAGTGCTGATAACATGCTGATATTTTAATTGTTGCAGAGCAGTGCTTACATCAGGCCAAGGACTTTTCGGCTTCTCGCTCTGTCCTGCCAGCAGGCAGGCTAGGGGTGCAGCAGGAGCTGGGAGGGGACAGACCCAGGACAGCTGACCCAAACTGGCCAAAGGGGTATTCCATACCATCTGACGTCTTGCTAAACAATATATAGCGGTGGCTGGCCGGGGTGGGAGGGCCGGCTGCTCGGGGATAGGCTGGGCATCGGTCAGAGGGTGGTGAGCAATTGCATTGTGCATCACTTGTTTCGTACACATTATTATTAGTAGTACTCTTATCATTATTATTATTATTATTATTATTTTCCTGTCTTAATAAACTGTCTTTATCTCAACTCACAGGCTTCACTTTCCTGTTTCTCTCCCCCATCCCAGAGAGGGAGGGGGGAGGGTGAGCGAACAACTGTGTGGTGTTCAGCTGCCGACCAGGTTAAACCACAACAATCAAATTCATGCTTCGGTAACAGATATGTAAGTATCTGTGGAAACTTTCCTTGGTAAATATGTAATAGTTCAGTTGTTCTAACAAAACTTCCAATTTATTTCAAAATTATATTTTATAGACCTCTGATGTATATATGTGTGTGTATCTGCTTGATAACACATCTAATGGACTATAATAAATTCCTATAAGAATGTTTTCTAAAGAGGAATGCAAGGTTAAAGATGGAGTTTACTCAGGTATTGTGTTTTGTTTTGTTTTGTTTTGTTTTTCTGACAAGGAATTCTACTATTAATTTAGTAATTCTCTAAAAAAGAACTGAATAAATATCATAGCCACTTAAGCGACCATATCCCTACAATCCATGCAGATAATAATAGGGTAATACTAAATATGTTTGCAGGTAGGAAGACCCAACCATGGAAATCATAGAATCATTTAGTCTGGAAAAGACCTCTAAGATCATCAAATCCAACCACTAACCTAACATTGCTAAATCATTGAAAAATAAAGTATTTGTTAGATTTTAGGGGGTGTTGTGAGTAACTCCAGTAAGAAGCTAAGCCCCACACAGCTGCTTACCCCCTCCCCCTAGCTGTATGGAGAAGAGAATCAGAACAAAAGTGAGAAAACACAAGTTGAGATAAAGATGGATTAATAAGTGAAGCAAAACTGCCCATGAAAGCAGAGGAATTGATTCACTACTTTCCATCTGAAGGCAGTTGTTAGCCACACCTCATTTGGGAAGTACAATTACATGGGAAGACAAACACTGTAACTCTAAGCATTCTCTCCCTCTGTCTTTCCCCCAGCTGTTGTTACTGAACACACTGTTGTATGGTATGGAATATCCCTTTGGTCACTTGGGGATAGCTGTCCTTGCTGTGTCCCCTCCCAGTTTTTTCTGCACCCCCCGGACTACTTGTTGGTGGGACAGCATGAGAAACAAAGTAGGCCTTGATGCTGTGTAAGAACTGTTCAGCAATAAGTAAAACATTGGTTTGTTACCAACTCTGTTTTAGTCCCAAATGCAAAACAGCACCATACAGGCTGCTGTGAAGAAAATTAACCCCATCCCAGCCAAAACTAGTACAGGGGTTAAGGTTGGTTTTATGCACATATTTATACTTGTTTGTTTGTTTGTTTGTTTGTTTCTCACTGAATTTGTTAGGTATATACCTCAGTATAAGGAAACAGACTAGAAATTGAGTTGGGTGGATTCACCTTTTGTTTGTTTGTTTGTTTTTCTTTTCCCTGTAAAAAGACAATAAAGTAAAATAAAATCAATATATCACGTAATAGAATAGTAGCAGAACTCAGTTGAAGACTAAGGACTTAATCCTTACCTTCTCTTTACTGGTCCTAATTGACCTTCAAAATAAAGATACACAACATGTAGTTTTATCTTATTTTGTTAAGAAACTATACTAAAAAATTTCTGTTTCCAAATGGAGGAGGTTTAACAAATATAATTTTACTATAAGGACAATATTGCTGTCATCTAATTTTAATCCTTAAATATACAATAAAATGCATAATATAATCCATATGAAATAATTATCTAATTTCCTTCTTCTAGTGGACAGAGAAAAATACGGACTCAGGAGAGTGATTCATGCTATCATCAGAGAAATATCATAGGGGAGGATTTATCTTGTCCGAGTTAAGCTATCTTTAGAATCAATGGAAGGAAACCTCCACAAAATAATTCATCATTGTACCTTAAGATAAGTACCCGAGATAGCTGAAGTAACTTATACTCTAACAGCTATTACATCTTTGTGTTTTTTATAACTTGAGATGAAACAATGACCTAAAATTTCAACATATCTCAGTGAGATATGTTGAAGCAAGGAAAACCACCATAATTGCTTTTATTACCAAGACTGATATACTATGACTACACACATACAAAATTAATAGTTGAAAATATAATTCTCCATAACATCTATTTCTATGTTGTATTTCTCTATTATATAGCACCATAATCCAAATAAATCTTTGTTCTAATGGTATGTTTTCATTGTATATTCACCTAGATGAAGATCTGAGTTCTTGCACTGCCTCTCCTGATAAATGGTCTTTTTTAAGTGATACTTCTATCCTTTCTATCCTTACTGCAGCTTCTTTGAGACTACAGCCATATCCCTCCCACTTCTTTCTGTACTATAATGCTTCATTTCTTTTTCTACATTGCATCAACTTGTTTATAACACATCTGTCTTCAGAGGCCTACTGGGAAAGCTTTTTCACATTTATCAGTCTTCTTTTGAGAATTCATCAATGATCAACTTGCAGCAGTGAGTGTATTCTCATAAAGAACACCCTGCAACTGAAAAGGTCTCTTCACAATAAAAAATACAATAAAATTCCCTTTTGCTTTGTTCCACCTAGTGAAGTTGAAATGCTCAGTCAACACGGAGTCTACAATTATCACTCAAAAACAAAACAAAAACTGCAACTGCTTAAATGCTTAACCTGCTTAATATCTTCTATTTTATTGCAAATAAGGTTCCCATTCTAATTCTCCCATGTTACTTTATAATCCTGTAATCATTTTAATGTTCTCTTTAAAAGGTATCACTCATCTTTACATACAATATTTACTCTTTTTATAAATGAAGACATCTACACCTCTGCTACTTATTTTGCTAATACCAGATAAAAAATATACTGCTCATGTATTTGTACAGAGTTTGTTGTTTTATATTATGACATATTGCCTCTGTGGTACATTTTGGTAATATCAAGTGGTACAGAACACTGGAACTTTTATTTAATCTTTTTTTTCTCTCTCTCTCTTTTTTTTTTTCTTTCAGTCACAAAGGTATAGAACCATTCAAACATGCAAATTCTTTGTGGGAAAAGATGTAAAATATGGTTTAGCTGACATCTACAAACAATATGATAAAACTACAAAAGATACATTTCTTCAATGTGTAGCATAGGGCTTAACTGTTGGTTACTGCGTTTGCAGGAAGATATTGCATTATCTTGTCATCTTGATCATCAAAAGCTAAGATGTTCATACAAAAGAAACCAATCATAAAAATAGTTTTATGAATGTAATTATTCACCAAAAGCTATATACTTAACAGAGTATCTTTTAGGTTGATATAACTGTAGAGAGAATACATTATCTTTGTTCTAAACAAAAACATGCATAATCGTACAAAGAAGACTCTTTATCAAACCTAATTGAGGATAAACCTGTCACATTAAAGTGTGTTCTTGGCACTAAGGTTATGCACAAAACCTTTCTGTGATTAATCTAAAAGTTTAAGCTAAAGAAGTACCGTATAATTGCTTATTACCATGAGCTTCTTACAAAATCTTAAGGGAGAATATAATTTGCACAAACATGCTCCTTCTTACATTACTAAATATTTCTTAGGGGAAAATGGTTAGAACATTAATGAATAATAACAACAGATAATTTCATTACAATTAACACAGACATAAGCATTTGTTTCTGTATCAGAAATGTTAATTGCCACAATATACGAGAAGCAGTGATTTAGAAAAGTTTTTTATCTCCTGTGCTTTAGCACTTATTTAATCTGGCAAAAAAAGTATTACAAAACATCAGATTGATTTTTTTTTCTTTTTAAGATTTTTTTTTTTTATTCACATGTACACAGGCAAAATAAATGGCATTGTGATAAATACTCATTATTGAATGTCACATAGGTTTCATATTAAAATGTTACTAAAAAGTATGCCATTAATTTTAAAACTCTGTACAATATAATAAATCTTCAGAGGCATAAGGAGAGAGAGAAAGAAACATTCCTTGAAGTTAAAGGGGTAGAAAGTGTATGTGCAATTTATTTATTTATTATTTTATTTTTTAATTAGGAAAAACAACTTCTACTGCCCAGTCATATTTCCTACTTTCTTCAGCTAGTAGAACTGAATAAATAAATGCATTTGAAATTAATTACTTGAAGTAAATCCTGCCACACTGCATCATTAATATTTATTTCTGTATTTATTTATTTTTATAGTAAAAAGTAACCTATAATTGATTTGATAACATGGATGTGTTGTTTTTTTCAATGTGTCACCAATTTTCTGTTTAGCGTTATCATCCAGATTTAGCAATTGTCTACACACTAGGACAAGTCAGCAATACCAGAAACAGTCTCTGTCAATGGCCAAGCTTTTTTAATTATTTATTACTGAACAATAGCAGATTCTACATGATATTTAGAAGATGAAGTCTTTCTCTTTTGTTTAAAAGGTACTGAAAACACAATTGGATTACCAATCAGTTAGAGACTGAGTTGACTTAGTCTAATTTTAACATTCCTTTTATGATGGAATATTTTATAATTTACTAAAGTAAGAATGGAACAGAATTGCAAAGGTATTATTAGGATTTCCCAGAAAATTAGGTTTCCACTTCCTTAAAAGTCTACATGCTTAGCAATGTTGCCTTACACCCTTCTGATTAGAATTCTTCCTTGGGATGTGAGACAGATGAAAAGCTTCACTGTATCTAAATCTAGGCTCCTTCCATTGGCCTGTCTAGAAAAATAAACTATCTTTAACCTTAAAAGTGTCTTAAGTGTATTGTTGTTGTTATTATTATTATTATTATTATTATTATTATTATTATTATTGATGTTCTTGTTGAATTAACATGGCTTCCCTCTTTCTCTCTATTTTTGAGAAGGTATTCTATCTTGTATTTTTTATCATTTCCAGAATTTTCACTGAAAAATACATGAGGTTAAAATAATAATAAATCGATTTTATCTTTCTGAAATAAACATTAAAAAAAACAATCCTGAAAATCTTCACTCTTAATATGCTCTAGTATTAAGACGTACACCAGTGGGAGATAAATATTAATTTGGAATTACAAATTCTGCAGAGTCTATCAGAACTCCAGGCAATAAATGGTGCTGTATGAGTGCTCTTATTGTGCTTTATTCCAAGTTGCCAAATCCTCCTTCTTTGCTTATTTAAACTGGTTTCTTATTCATGAAATTCAACACAATTCCGTATTGTAGCCTTAAACTTCACAAAACTTGTAACCTTAAGTTTAGTGATACTTTGGGACACTATCCTCATCAGTGAAGTCACTACTTCTTCCTGCACTGTGGTCACTCTCATGTACTGGTTTTGTCTTCCCTTGCGCAGCAGCCCCTCTCTTGTTGCTCTTTAACAGTAAATTCAAGTCCTTGTTCTAATGTCTATTTCAGTGTATTATATTAGTTATTAGTTACTTAATTTATCAAAGTCAGTATTTGGGACAATATACTAGATAGATGAATTTTTAAAATAAATATTTTTTGTTATTTTTAGGTAGTCATGTGCAGAGTCACGTACTCACCAAATTCAGGATATCGACATGCTCTAACTCTAGATGAAGTTATAAGATGGGACATATCTCAACCAAAAGAATTTAACTTTTACATAGATGAGGTAGGCAAAGTATAGAGAAATAGCATTATCTCATTTTGCAGTTAGATAAATGAAGCACAGACCTCTTATATTATTTATGTAGTGTGTGCCATGATGTGATTCCAAGGGTCTTAAAGATCAGAGTGCTTTGACTGTATGACTATTCTTTGTGAAAGACATTTGTGTATATCAGTTTTATAGATTCATTTTCTTCAGGCCATATGTAGACATGATGAAAATACTTATTTTTTCAATCTCATGCCTGCACCAAACCTATGCATATTGCTACTATCCAATTCCGTAGCAAGCTTCAGTTATTGTACTAAAATCTCTTGGTAAATATTTGTCATTGTTCAAAGCTAGTCCTTTTTTTCTTTTCATTCTTACAAATATATTAACTCTTTTCCATTTTATTTATTTTATTTTATTTTATTTTATTTTATTTTATTTTATTTTATTTTATTTATTTTATTTTATTTTATTTTATTTTTATTTTATTTTATTTTATTTTATTTTTAATATACAAAATGAAACATCAAGCAGTAGAAAGACTCCAGAGATCTCATGACTCTGAATGCCATACTACACCACAAAAATCTTTATGTATAAAATTGCTACTCTAGCTCAGATATAACATTACTTTGGTCTTCAAAAAGAATGTATCTCTTGAATGAAAAAACATCTGTACAACTTATAGCAAATGTAAAGCAAAAATCAGTAAGCACTTCTTTCCTAGGAGAGTACTGTCTTTATTTCAGTGCTCATTAGTTTGCTAATTTGCTCATTTACTTTCTTGAGTTTTGCTCATTTACTTTCTTGAGTCAACATAAATCAGTAAAGATTTTAAAGATTCTGTAGGCTTCGATATTACTGCTTTTCAGCAAGATAATAGAAGAGCTCTTAAGCTTTATAGTAAGGAAATTAATTTATTCTCTCTCATATTCTCTCTCTTTCTGTACAATACCCTGTGGCAGAGCTAATGTTCATGAATTATGTGCCTGGATTATGATAATTATGTTGCAAGACGGGGATTTGTATACTGCTATAGATCTCTGTGAGGAACTCAGTTCCATTCACTTTTTGTAAATAACAATGGCCCAGTCTCACCACTCTTCATATCCATTTATGTCTCTTTGTGCAAGTGTTTTTGGTAGACTGAAAACAGTAACTAGGGATGACATTGTCTACACCATTTAAGGTTTTATGTACATCAAGTACATTTTAGAACTGTATATATATCACAGCCCTTTTAAATCAATCACTAGTAGGTAGGTTAGATTGTCATGATAATATTTTGTTTCAATATCTTATCAAGCAATCTATATTAGACTGCAGTTTACCTTGCCTTGGGTTATAGCACCTACTACTTCTCACTCAACTATGATTAGAAAAATGTAATAAAAAAAGTAATTGTAATGAACAATTTCTTTGTGTACTTGTTGTTTCTTTACACAAAGGCATTATTTCAAAAATGCAGCTAAAATAAGTGTACTGTGGACTGTGGACATTTGTTTTTATTGTCAACCAGTATTTCAATAATTTAACACTATTGCCTTAGACACTGGCTAAAATTCGATCCAGATTAGTCCAAAACTACTCCTTGTTGGGCTGTTAACACAGTGGTTTAAGGAAGCAATCATTTACTAAATCCTAAACCTCTCAATTTTTTCTCCATTCTACAGCATGCCACTGAGATTTCCCAATTAGTACCAAGAGGTTGAAATAGGTTGAAATCAAATCATCCATAAACACAATCTTATTAACCTAGCTTGCCCCTCCTTATCCCTTACCTTTTCATACAAGTTTTCATTTCTATTTCTTTTTCCTGTCATTGGGTGTTCATTGTACAGTATTCCTGTCTTATTATCACTCTAATATTCCTATGTATAAACTAGCTTATTTTCTGAAGATATCAATTCATTTCTTCATGTGCTTCATTTTCTCTAACTTATGCAAGAGATCTTGAGAAAAAGTCATCCTTCTTGTGTAACTTTATGGAACTTTAGAGAACACTTTAATGACTGTTAGGTGATTTTCCTTTTGGCTAAAAACTGTTGCATCTAGAACTGATCTAAGAAATCATGTTTGTCTAAGTTTTCTCTGAACGTGTTTAGCTTGCTTTTATTTCTTCTTTACACTGATATTTTGATGCCACTGTGCTGAATCTTCATGCTATCAACCCCTGTTCAGAATGAATATCTAATAATTAACCATGGCTTTTGTTTCAGGGAAGAAGAAATAATTTCTCATAAGAGTTCACTCTCTCCAACCCATGAACTGAGCAGAGCTCTAAACCTTCTGAAACTCACAGCTACAACTACATTGAACATTCTCTAAACAAAAATGACTTCAATGTGTAATTCATTTATTTTGGAGATTAGTTTTTGTTGTTGTTGTTGTTGTTTTCCTTTCTTTCCTTGCAAACAGAAAAGGCATTGCTACAAATATTTTTACTTAATATACAGTATATATATATAAATTGATAGCTAATTTTGACCTCCACTATGATATGATGCAAGTACAAAAAATACTGATTTATTGTAAATATTTTTGGGGACTATTCCGTCATAAAACTGCAACTATTTTAACATCTTTTTATTAGTGCTTAAGCACTAATTTCACTTTCTTTTTCAGCTTTTGGAACAGAGTTCAGTAACCTTTCCAGATCCAACAAAAACTGCACAGCTCAAAATGGATTGAAGAAGGCATAGCAATAGAGAGAATAGAGCGAAAAGACATAGATTATGGCCATAATCCTCTATCTTCTTTTATTCTGACCTCTATTTATTTTTATGCATTCTAAAATGGTAAAGAAGGGTCAAATCCTGTCAATGTGCTATATACAGTTTCCACTGCAGTTTATCTGAAGGAAGAAATCAGGCAAAAATTTCTTACAGTAGAATCTCTTCAAATTTATTATAGGACAACTTCTCAGGTCTTATTTGTTAAATTCAAACATATATATATATATATGTATATATTTAGCATGTCTTATTTTATCTTTTATCTTTCCACATGAATATCTTGACTCTGGCACTTTGTCCTTATCTAATTCTGTTATATTCATTGTCCTTTCATTTCTAATTTCTGTGTAACTGGTTTCTTTTCATCTGTACCTTCACTTTCTAGACTGCTCTGCTTGTCTGTGTTTTCATTCCAGCTGTCCTGGAAGTCCCTAGTACATTTGTCAAAGCTTCCATTTATGGAATAACAGCAAGTGTCTAAATTCTCCTGCTATGTATAAGTGAATTTTAATTAACAATGTTTTTGGTTGCCTTAGAATTGAAAATTAAACTTTGCTGTTATGCTTAGGAACTGGAACATTTATGTTATGTTGCTATTTTGTTCTCTGTAATATGTAATTAAAGTATTTTGAGAACTATAATAATAACAATACATGTTTAAAAATAGACTAAAATGAAACTTGTAAAAATATGTATTTTTACTCCTAATATACTCCTTTCACATAGTACCTCTTAAGCTCTTATGGTATC
This sequence comes from Anser brachyrhynchus, assembly GCF_964034855.1. Taxonomy (NCBI): domain Eukaryota; kingdom Metazoa; phylum Chordata; class Aves; order Anseriformes; family Anatidae; genus Anser; species Anser brachyrhynchus. Next base: position 173,149,808 of record NC_137694.1, on the reverse strand, counting down.
ACTAATTGCTGTATAACAGCAATAACAATGTTCCATAATTACTTATTGAGTATTTAAACTTTTTATTTATATACTTATTTATTTTCTGCTTCAAGCATTTTTTTTTTCTTTATGGCTTAGGGGTGACAGATAAAGAAGACAGAGAAGGTGTTTCAGATTTCTGGTATAGTAATTTCAAATTTGTATTTATTTTTTTAAGTAGACATCACCAATTGCTGTAATTGTTGCTTCATCCATTACAACAACTCAATTTCTCAGACAACCAATAAGTAGTTAGACTATACTTCCTGATGATTATTTCTATCTTTCAAGGAATTTCATGCTATAATGGGCAAAATGTCATGAATAATGAGGAATTATGATGGTGAAAACTACATCGCTAAACCTAAGAGTGTATTGTACCATGTGTTTTGAGAGATAGGAAAGAGATTTTTATTCATTATTTGTCTCAGTTTTGGATCATCTCTTCCTTGAGAGATAATGCTAACACTATCTAGAAAATTAAAACCTGAATATAAGGCTGTATAAAGTTCATCTTACATCTGGAGAAGAAATGAAAACAAAAGGAATGATATAATTTTAAAAAAATTTAATATGCTCAAAGTTTATTATTTAGTCATGCGTGAAGATTTCTTGCTTCTGAAATGACACATTATAAAGTTGTGACTCAAACTCATATAATTACCTTAGGATATTACATTACTTTTCTAAAATATATATTTTATCAAGTACTGCCTATTGCGTTTATTCTCAAAAATATATATGATGTTTTTTTATCACCAGTTTTACATGAGATACTTAAAAAACAAATATAAGTGCCTTCATGCTGCATGGTATCTATACAGTACAATGTTTCCTGAATCATTGTGGTTTAGACACAGAACAGTAAAGGTGGAATTCACATACACTGTCTCATTGTCTTCTGAACTAGAAAACACCAGAAACATATTTGTGTTTGAAGAACTTTCCACAGAAGATGGTACCACTGAGCAAGCAGAAGGTGAAGCTAAGCCAGTGGCAATAATCAGAATTTCAGTCTGTTGAGTTCTTGTCATCATGTGATTCATGGCTTTTACATTGAACTACTTGCAATCTTGAAGACTCAAGGGGAAGCCAGTGAGACAGACATTTACTACTGGAAATATATTCCACTGGAAACTCCTCTTGACTTTCACTTCATTCTCTGATATGTTCTTATTCATTTTGATGCATTTCAGCACCTGATGAGATACAAGTGTTCTGCAAAGGAGTTAGTGTATGAAATACAGATAACAGGACCCCACTGAACCATATAGGACCTAGGTATATATAATAGAGTTTCCATGTCCGTGAAGGTTTCAGAGAAAATGAGAAAGATAATTTTCTGACTATGTCTTATTAACTGAGTCACCTTGGCTAAAAGCTTAGCTATTATACAGAACTGTAGGTGCATCCAAAAGTTGATTCATGCAATGCAAGCTCTTAAATTAAGTGAAATATGCTAAAGGCAGGGGTAGGAGTGGGGCATGTTGTGTGCCTCTCAACAGGGCCCATAGCTGGACAGGGCTGTGGGAAGCTGGAGACCAGTCCTACTGTGGCATCTCTGGAGCAGAGCTGACGGCCACCGGGGCTGAAATGGGGTCCTAGGCCTTGGGCAGGTTGTGGGGGGGAGCCCCAGGGACTGGGACGAGATGGTGAGGATGATTGTTCCATCAGAGTCCTGACACTACCATAGACCCAGGACTATTTTGTTAAAATGAGTAATGTTCAACTTAGTAGTTGAATATTATGAAAATTTAGCCAACATTGTTAAGTAAACCAACAAAACTGAAAACAAACAAACAAAAAAAGACAAAAAGTGACAAAATTACTTAGGTAAAAATGTAAACCAGCAGGATAAGGGTGGTGTCAGTGAACTAGCCACTTCATGGTTGGCCCCTTGATGGTTGGCCATGGGATGGTGGAGAAAAAATGAAACTCAACTGGCACAGTCCTTCTTTTATGCCCCAAACAGTTCATTGCTCACAAGTGCCAAATGGGTAGGTAGCCAAAAAGTTGATTACTTCAATCTATGAGAGGAATGTAAATCATTAATATAGTAAGTACATGGTGATGTGTCAAAGTAAAGAAATTATATTGTCTAAGGTTCACTCCAATATCTTTCTCGTTAAAAACATGCAGACTACTGCACATTTTTGCCTTTTTCCTTCTGTCTATTCACAGTTCTTCCTTATGTATCCAACCACCCCCCAAGAATGTTTATGATACTATACCAAAATTAAAACCAAATTAAGAACCTAAGCATGTGGTATGCACAAGATAGATCCCTGAAGCACTAGCATTCCATAGAGATTACTCCAAAATGATAGTTTGTTGAGTATCTGAGATTTCACACAGCATATGCAGGATAACCGCCGATTCAGGCCTGGTCAGCATGGGTTCACAAAAGGCAAGTCCTGCCTGACCAACCTCATCTCCTTCTACAACAGGGTGAACCGCCTGGTGGATGAGGGAAAGGCTGTTGTTGTAGTCTACCTAGACTTCAGCAAGGCCTTTGACATGGTCTCCCACAGTATTCTCCTGGAGAAGCCGGCAGCCCATGGCTTGGACAGGTACAATCTTTGCTGGGTTAAAAACTGGCTGGATGGCCGGGTCCAGAGAGTATTGGTGAACGGAGTGAAATCCAGCTGGCGGCTGGTCACCAGTGGTATTCCCCAGGGGTCCGTGTTGGGGCTCTTTAATATCTTTATTGATGGTTTGGATGAGGGAATTGAGTGCACCCTCAGTAACTTTGCAGATGACACCAAGGTGGGGAGAAGTGTCAATCTGCCAGAGAGTAGGAAGGCCCTGCAGAAGGACCTGGACAGGATGGGTCAATGGGCAGTGGACAATGGAATGAGGTTCAACATGTCTGAGTGCTGGGTCCTGCACTTTGACCAAAACAACCCCATGCAATATCACAGGCTTGGGACAGAGTGGCTGGCAAGCTGTGTAGAGGAAAAAGATCGGGGGGGGGGGGGGGGGGGGGGGGGGGGTTGGTTGATGCTTGGCTGAACATGAGCCAGCAGTATGCCCAGGTGGCCAAGAAGGCCAATGGAATCCTGGCTTGCATCAGGAATTATGTAGCCAGCAGGACCAGGGAGGTGATCCTTCCCCTGTACTCAGCACTGGTGAGGTCACACCTCGAGTACTGTGCTCAGTTTTGGGCTGGGACCCTCACTATAGGAAAGACATTGAGTCCCTGGAACATATCCAGAGAAGGGCTACGAAGCTGGTGAAGAGCCTGGAACACAAGTCCTATGAGGAGTGGCTGAGGGAACTGGGTTTGTTTAGTCTGGAGAAGAGGAGGATCAGGGGAGACCTTATTGCTCTCTACAGCTACCTGAAAGGAAGGTGTAGGGAGCTGGGGGTTGGCCTCTTGTCATAGATAACTAGTGATAGGACTAGAAAGAATGGCTTCAAGTTGTACCAGGGGAGGTTCAGGTTAGAAATTAGGAGACATTTCTTCTCAGAAAGAGTAGTCAGGCATTTTAACGGGTTGCCCAGGGAAGCGGTGGAGTCACCGTCTCTGGGGATATTTAAGGAAAGGTCGGACTTAGTGCTTAGGGACATGGTTTAGTGGGTGACATTGGTAGTAGGATGATGATTGGACCAGATGAACTTGGAGGTCTTTTCCAACCTTAATGATTCTATGATTCAGTTTCTCAAAACTATACTAAAGTTTGGATATTTTTTTTTAAGAATTACTGTCTCATTTAATGACTAACAAATATGTATATGTATTTTTTTCCACTGGAAATGGAAATTTAGAAGTACTCAGACACTGCAGATGTGATATTTAATAATGTATGCATGTTTTGTAGCGTAATGCTTCTAACTTGACTTTTTCAATTACTTTAATTTTTGCCAAACTCCTTTTTGTCCTCATGTCCTGCAGTCATAAAACAGGGAACATCTTTGGTGAGTATTTTTTTTTTGCTAAGTAATGCTTTCAGGTGGTGTTCAGTACAAGTACACCATCTCTGTGAATGATTACATCCTTGAAGGTTAAAAAAAAAAAAAAAGACTTTGTATTGGGATTTATTAATATTATTTCTTTATTTTTCGTTATTCTAACATTTCTCTTTCTTTAGATTCCAGACAAGTAAACAGAAGTACATTGTATGCTGTAAAGGAGCCTCAGACATGCTTCTCTGACTAAAGTCTAAAAGCAGTGCTCAGAACATGAATGGAGCATTCTTTATTTTGAGGTGTTTTTAATTATGTATCTTCACCTTTCCTTCCAATATTTGACAACAACTGTGCACGTTGAGCCCCATTCCATATTATCATGGGACGTGTGAACTGAAGGATGATGGTTCTAGAGGTAACCAACAATGCCAATTATAATACTACTGTGTCCAGTGAAGCACAGAAGTTACAGCTCAGCAAGATGAGCCACTGCATACTGAATGAGTTTAGCAATAACGACTCTCTTTTGCAGATACTGATGTTTGTTGTTTCTTTTTTTTTCCTCATAAGTTATCAAACAAACATGTTAGTAGTGCACTTCCCATTGACTTTAATGGGAATCACATAGCTAAAATTCATTCAATAAATTTTGAAGCATAGCTGTTGTTGGGAGGTATTGTATGGAAAATAGCCAAAATGCATACCACACATACAAAACAATTCTATATAATTAGAAAGATTTTTTTTTTAATAAAGATAAAAAATGAAGATATAATTGAGACAAAAGCAGCATGTGATAACAGGGAATAAAAATATTTAGAAATAGATTTTCATTTGGTGATTTATTTATTTTCTGACTGCAGCAGTTATTACAATTTATAGTATCTGACCCATAGACTTATGTGTCTGGAGGCTCTTCTTATTCAATAAAATTATACCTTTGTAACTATTTAATGGATTTATTCCACGGGTATATTTCTTAATTGTTTCAAGTTAAGGTCATTCAATTTGTGATTAATATGATAACTTTGAATATTTGATTTTTGTATATAAGTTTTTTTTTCTTCTTTTTTAGTGAGCTCATAACTACGTTTTATCAAAGAGACAATGTTAACAAACATAACAAGTAAATACCTGAATCCAGTGTTGTGACTGGTGCACACAAAATATGTTCATAACTTTCTAAATATATGTATATAAAATTTGTACCAACCTAAAAATTGTTATCAGTTCTTATTATTTTTTATGCTTTTCCTTGAGTTATTGCAGATGATTTCACTTTTATCTTTTTATTTCCCTTTCTAGGTAAGAATCTAAAGGCTTGAAAAAATAGAATTTATTTATTTATTTATTTATTTCTCTCAGAATGTAACATTTGCAGAGAATAAAATTGTGTGGAAAGTGACATGTTAAATAGCAAAAAGACAGCATATCTCAAAGATATTTTTTACAAGATATTAAAGCACCATGCTCAGGCAAGTGTTCCTATTCCTTCTGATCATATCTTAATTTATCTGAAATTGGTAAACCCTAAGAGTCTAAAAGTAAAGAAAATTTTCCAGACCTCACTTTATATGTAGATATATTGTCTTTTTAGGTAGATTGGGCTCAGACTGTGTTCATGCTGACTGTAAATTCTCTCTGTCCTTCTATTAGGAAACATCAAGGTCTGCCTTGGAAGGATTTTGACGCATTCTGTCTCCCAACACTGGTTATGTTACATTGCCACAAGGACAATTGACAGAGGCAGGATGCCAAATCAAGAAAGGAAGCAATAGGACACATCTACAGTACATGGGAGAAATCTGCAATAACATAATTAAAGCAATCGAGAATTGGCGGGTCAAATATAAATGTCTACTTTATAGTGAGATTAATTGCTCTCTGAAGTTTGCTGGCTGTACTGGTGAGCTAAAACCAGCCAGCCCAGGACAAGTCAGAGACCCTGCGGTGTCACGTCAGTGCAAAGTCGATAGCCTACTCTTAGTCATGGCAAAATCATATTTACTGGAATGTAACACTATTTATGTCCTAAACTAAAAATAAACAAACAAACAACAACAACAACTTTTGTTGTTGTTGTTGTTTTGTTTTTCTTTGTTTGTTTGTTTTTAGGTTAGGTTATTTTAAAGACATGAGGAATACTGGAAAAATCAAATGTTCAGTGGCAATTTAAAAACTAGTCACTGTAATGAATTGATGATGGGGCACACAATTTGATGTGTCCACTATAAGAATTCAATGCCAACAGCCCTTTCTGTAATTAAAAAAATAAAAAATAAAAATAAAAATCTCTCTATCTATTTTGAAAACTTTTCCATAACTCAACTACTTTTCATGTTTGGTTTTTTTTTGTTTGTTTGCTTTCCTGTATGTGACACATTTAACATAATGCGTCTACAGGATAATTCATAATAGCAACATTATTTTTCATTACTATAGTTTTGGCCCTTCTCTACTCTAAGGGTTTATGCAAATTTCATAATGACTATAGCTATTATTAGTTCAAAACAGATAGATATATATGAACAGCTCTTGATCTTAAAATATATTAATAATAATATTAATAATAATAATAATAATAATCATCATCATCATCATCATCCCTGGTTATTTATCCCCTAAAACATTTTAACAGTATTACCCAGTAGCATACATTGCCAGCTCCAAATTAGTAATGACTGGTTTTGTTACAATTTCAATATCCATCTTTCAAAGCCCAAATAAATGTATTAAATATGTGAAGACATTTAACAGATTAGTTAATCCAACCTAATAATGAATCCCATGGAAAACAGCATTATCTCCCCCATAACAATTTGAGACTTTACATAGACCCGATTCTAATAGTTTTCTACTCCATTTATTAACTCTTTTCAGATGACTACTGAAAAGACATAGGGTTTGGCAAGTGCATACTATTGATATATTTGGAAAAAAAAAAAAAAAGGAAGAAAAACAAAACTCTTAAAGCTTGTATTCATTGTTCTGTCAATAGGCAGTAAATGATCTGAAGAAAGTTGTTGTTGTTGTTGCTGGTTTTTTTATGTTTAACAAAAAATATGGCAATACCTGCCCGTTACATCATGTGGTTCTGTTGGGTTTCGTAGTTCTTTGTGTTCTCCTGTTTTCTTTGCTTTTCATTTTTCTTTCTTAATTGGCAGATAATTTAAATATTTCAGAATGTATTTTTCAGAACTATTTTGTTACTGGAGGGTTATAATCATCCTTTGTTGCTTCAGAGGGGGATACCAATAGGTTTAAAAAGTAATAGCAGTAGTGGTAGTAGTAAGTGCAACATCTAAAATTAATTTTTTGGACATGTAATATATGTGTTTATGATTATTGAATATTTAATGTTACAAATGTAATGTTACAAATTTAATCTTGGTTATATCTTACATTTTTACTTTTAATCAGATTTAATGTAGTTTTCAGTTATGTACTTAACTTTTTGATAGAACACAAGTAAAGAATATATTTTCCTTGTAAGAAAATATTTTCCCTATAAGAGAACAGGGTTTTATATAGCATATATTTTCATGCTATATATCTTATGTATCTATAAAACATACAAAGAGAGAGAAAGAGGGAGAGAAAGAATGAGAAAACTGCAGATCAAGTAGGCTGTTCAGACTATCTTCAACAGAATGCACTGATATCAACCAACATCTGTATAGATATTTTTTCTTCCCTTTTTTTTTTTTTCTTCCCCTAATAAGTTGCTGTAATTACACATTTGTTTTCTACCAGAAGGTATTTTTTCATAATCTTGGAAGAATATTTAGATCATCATAAAGCCATATGCTCAACATAACACCTCTTAATTTACAAAGAAATGCAAAAGCAGCTGGTTAGTGTGAATGACGTTTTCTGTTATACACCAGACTTGCAAGTCCTCAAGATTTATTTCAAGGTTGTATTTAAAGATGTCATTTTTATTGTTACAGATCAAAGAACTTCACTAAGGGTAGGAAATATTTAATGTCTCAGTTTCCTGAAAATTACTCTAAAAACTTCTCTAATGATACATCTCCTTTGACTTTCTGTTCACAGAAAGACTGTAGTGCTGATAATGAGCATAGATTAATTAAAGTAATGGACTAAAACTGACTTTGGTAACAGCTGTGAAAATCTATATTGTGCTGTGGTTATTTTATTGTGCTGTGGTTATTTAAATGTACATAAATGGGACATTCAAGGTGTCACTGATCTAAATTAATATATACAAAAATCATGTATCTGTGGTGGTTGAACAGCCTATTTGATTTCATATCTTGAAACAGACCTAAAAGATCTCTTTGTTTGTATTTTTCTCTTATTCCTTCCAGCTTTCTTTGGTCTGTATTTCTGATGTTATCTTTCATCAGTTGCATCCTATTTAATTTGTTAATAAAACGTAAAATAAATTTTAATATATTTAAGGTGTGGATTTCAAGTGGACTAGTATTTTCTTGTATTCCTTCCCCTTCCTTTTTTTTCTTTTTCTTTTTCTTTTTCTTTTTCTTTTTCTTTTTCTTTTTCTTTTTCTTTTTCTTTTTCTTTTTCTTTTTCTTTTTCTTTTTCTTTTTCTTTTTCTTTTTCTTTTTCTTTTTCTTTTTCTTTTTCTTTTTCTTTTTCTTTTTCTTTTTCTTTTTCTTTTTCTTTTTCTTTTTCTTTTCTTTTTCTTTTTCTTTTTCTTTTTCTTTTTCTTTTTCTTTTTTTTTCTTTTTCTTTTTCTTTTTCTTTTTCTTTTTCTTTTTCTTTTTCTTTTTCTTTTTCTTTTTCTTTTTCTTTTTCTTTTTCTTTTTCTTTTTCTTTTTCTTTCTTTTTCTTTTTCTTTTTCTGTTTCTGTTTCTTTTTCTCTTCATGCAAGACTGCAAGATGAGGCTTTGTTGAGAATTAATAACTGTTTTCAATAGTGACTAATAAAAGATAAGCTTCTATAGTAGGGATTGGTCATCACATTTTGTCATTTTCCTGAAACATTTTTAACAGTTGGCTGTGTGATATCAGCAGCAGAACTCTAAAACAAAACAATTTTAATTGCATTAAGAGAAGCAGAGAAGAAGAAAAATAAAATAAAACCAAAAAATATATATATTTTTAAAATGATAACTGGCCAGTTGTTACAGCAGTTACTACTTCATCAGGGATGTGGGATGTTTAGGTGCTGCAGTGATGTATGCCACTATAAGAACTAGAAACTGGAAAGCTAGCTAGACAAAATTAAAATAATATATGACCTCACTTCAGTGGCAGCAAGATTAGATCTTAAGTCAGTAGATATCTGATTAGAATTTTTTTTAAGAGCTGTGTTTTTAAAATTTACGTTTTAATTTATGTTAATTGCTTCTTCATACTGTTTGCTATTTAAAGTTGATTGTGAATAAGGTTATCAGATTTAAGTTTAGTATTAAGGGTCAGTTTGCAAAAAGCCAGCCAGACCACTTTTAGATTTTGATTCCAAAGAGAAAGCAGCATTAGCCTCCTCTTCTTCTTAGTATTAGCAAGATATGAAGACTAAAATCTAGTGCACCTAATTTGGCAGAAAGACAATCAAGGCCAACTAAAGTGTCTAAATTTTTAGTACAGCTAATCAAGATATATATATGAATTCTGTATACCTTCAAATAGAAATCTAGGGCATCTTAGTTAGCTGTTTGCCTCTTTACATCATACACATATTTAAGCTTGACCACCAAAGGATGACAGTTTATATCTAATCTCTCTTAATGTAGTTTGGATTTGGATGTCCTTCAGATGGTTAGGCAGAGCTAGGCATATATATCCCAGTGCAGATAGGATTACATGGACGGATTCCCACTTTCATTTTACAGTTCAGTGGCTATCAGACTAGCCTAAAATGGGTGGTGGTGGTGGAAATTAGCACTGAAACACAGAAGATCTACTCAGCTGATATTTATGTTTTTAATGTGTCATACTTCAAAGAGAAATTGATCAGAAACGTCTGCTACAGAGCACTCAGTGGAGTGTTTAATGTCTAACATATCCAACTGAGTCTGAATACTTTGTAAATCCCAATAAATGGCTCTGGACAGTGAAATGTTTAAACACTTATGTATTCCTAAGGATAGTCAATATCTAAAACAAACAAACAAACAAACTCCTTGTTTAGTTGTGTGGCATGGAAAATGCATCTGTCATAAATTTGTTCTAAAGATGTTGCTCTTTAAGGAGTCATGTTCATCTACTAAGGTAGGCAGCACATCACTACTTAGAAACATATGATGAAATTAAGAGGTTCTACAGAGCTTGATCTCCTTGATCTCCACAAACTCATTATAAAACAAAAATGATATACTGTTACTCGCTACAAATATACTTTTGAGAAAGTCATGGTGGAAGTTCAAGCACAGCACTCAGACAATGTTAACTTAATTGCCTTGCATAATTTTGCTCTTGTCAACAAGAACTCTCAGAAGCACTGCCAAAGCCCCAATCAGGGGATATCAACTTCAAGGGAAAAATTTCAAGGGGAAATATGATTGGAATAGTGTTTGGCTTCCTTAGTGGAGAACAGTCTTCTAAAACTTCCTTTAGATTTTGAATGTAGCATTTAATTTCAGTTTTATACCATAAAAATACCACTCTCTTGAACTGCAACAGTATTCTCAGATCATCATAAACATTTTACATGAAAAAACATGCACATAATAATGTCTTAAGGATGTGTGGGCTTCAGATGGAATCCAGAAGAGACCCAGGCTGAATCATATAGGTGCTAATGCATCTGGTTTGTCTTAGTTCAGTGAAAATATCCTCTAGGCATTGTTGATGAAAAGTAGATATTGCTGCATGAGCTCTGAGCAAGGAACTGGTCACTGACCTTCTTTTATTATGCAGTACAGACATCTTTCTTTGAACTCAATCAGGATTTAGTATTAGCAAGCATGAACTCCATTTTCATATTTAAGTATATTTGTCAACTCACATGTTCCTGCAGAATTCTGTGTAGAGAGAGTCTTTATAATAAGATTAGCTCTTTGCTTCTCCAGAGAGGAAAGTGTTTATTTTTCAATGGATAATGATTTCTTAATAGATTGGTTAAGTTTAAGACATGGTGGTTAGTCTGCCGGAGAGCTTTTAGAATTTCTAGAGATTAGGACAATACAAAACCTGAAGTGATATCAAAGACAAAAGACAAATTCTGAAGAGAGGAAAATATTAGAAGAACCTCAAAAAAGGAATGCGGTTCAGAAGGAAGTGTGATTTGCCAGTAATCTGTAATTGCAACTAGGGGAACTTGCATAACTGATTTGGGTAAGCATCCACAATTCTACAGTTGTGTGCAGCGAAGGGAAGAAAAAGATTTGGGATTGTATCTTACTTTAAGAAAACTATGCCTATTTTTAAATTTCTTTCTATCACCTTTGCAACTTGGCTGTACATTATCTGTTTTGGATTCTGTGATAAATATTTTCATTTCTTTATGCACCTCATGAAATAAGGATGCCTTTAATCTTAAAACAGAATAATGCTCCAGCATTCTAAATCTTTGTATGTGGTAACATAATTTGAATCAGTCTGAACTACGCATGCATCACCTAGTATTGCAAAATATTTTTCAAGAGAGTACCTGAATGGTGTGAGGATGATTCACAATTTAAACTACATGGATTAGGAGCTGATGTGATTTAAATCACAAATTACTTCATTGTCTGATTGCGATTTGATTAAAGTCCTCTAGCTTGTGGAAGGACAAGGAACATGTCTGACATTTGGCAGTCAACAATATAGGTATAGTAGAATAGCAACTTGGTTAATGAAGAATTTTAGATACTGACTAGTCCTTATGATAGCTCAGTAGTGGGTTTAAGGATGTTAATACCAACAAAAGAGTTAAAGTAGGCATTTAAAAAGCTTTGTGACCTAATTTGAGAATGTGTTACATAGTTTGAAGAAAATGAATGCAGATTAACTTAAACATTAATAGAATAGCTGCTATGAATTTACATAACTTTTTCATAATTAATTATAAATAAAGTGTTCTGGCAATGTAGCATTACTTTCAGAAGGCTCCATGTACAAAATACATTATTCTTAATCTAAATTGACATTTTACAAAGATACTACTCCAAAGGAACGGTTATTATGGATGATGTCAATGCCTATAACATTTAATTTACATAAGTCATCCACATCTGCAATATTCATCTTAGAATACATGCACTTTTTATTCATTTGAGATATTTACTGTAGTGGCAGAAAAAATAAGACCAAAAAAAAAAAATTCTGAGAACTATACGTGTATGTACAGAACAGTGCTGGGAATATCCCAGAAGTTACGAAGACTATTTTGATTGTAAAAATACACTTGAAGTGCAAAATATCAAGAGAATGTTGGAAAGAGAATTGGAGTCCATAAGAGAACTGGAGCTGTATAGCATAAAATGTACAGAAAATATACCTATATGTATCTTCTATGTACAAAATACTCTAGCAACACCAAGCATTCTGTGATTCATTTTGCCTCCCAGAAACTATCTACTTTTCATTTTCGTTGCATTATAACGAGTTTGTTGCTTGTTTCCCCTTACAGGGAAAGACTGCATCTTCATTATTCTTCATTTTCTTAATTCTCAGTGACTGTTGATCATGCTACTGGAGTACTAAGAGACACCTTTAGTGTGACTTGAAGACTATATATCCTCTTTGAACTCATCCTTTTTGAACTCATACACGTACAAAGGTTTACTTTGGAATTTGTACCTTTGCCATGTACCTGTACTGCTGTATAAAAATCTAAATAAAGTGTGCTTCAAAAAAAAAATGAATTAAAATTAATTTAGAGTACAAGGTCAAAGTTTTAAAAAAAAAAAAGCCAAATAGCCAAATATGTAAGCATAAAATATGACTTTTTCAATGCATTCGATTTTAAAGTGTGTTTTTCTAGCAAACTATTTTTCACATTGTGGATAAGACAAATTTCAGAATGATGAGATAGATCACATCACTGCTTTAAGTAGTTATCATAATACCCAATTAAGATAAATAAAAATTATTGCTAAAATTGGCTTAATAAGGATCTCTGTGGCGCAATGGGTTAGTGCATTCGGCTGTTAACCGAAAGGTTGGTGGTTCAAGCCCACCCAGGGACGTAGGTGTTTGTGTAAGGTTGGTGCTCTTTTGGGGTCCCTTAACAATCTGTGTTATTCTATGATATCTGCTTAGATAATCTCTTTCTTCTGATTTATAGAAAAAATTGACATGTGCAATGTTTCGAGAAATATTGAGTGTTACATACCGTTGTTTCTAAAATACTGAATGCAATCTGGCAAGTATAAATATTATAGCAGGTTCATCTTATAGTTTAAATTTATGTTATTTCATTGTATTGCTTAAACAAGTGCATCCATGAACCCAGTGATTAACAAAAAGAAGTATCCTATGCATATGAAGCACGGATCAAAGCATTTCCCCAGACTGATACATTTATGGTACATTCAAGGTCTTGTTAAGAGCGAAAATTGAACATATATACGGATTAATTGTGGGCCTTATCAAAATCTTACTGATGCAACCAAAGTACAGCAAATGGTTACCAGGGTCACAAAATAATACTCTTAAACTTCTTATAGAAGAAAACTTTTCTCTACTCCTTTTCTCTGTTGTTATGCTCACGATTCCAGTGTCCCGAGTCCTAAGGTTGACACTTCTTCTGTTGGAGAGGTGATAGGTATCACAAATAGTAAAGGCATCCAGAGCTCTCAATGGGAGATTAATGCTGCTGAGGGATGGGGGTCACTGCTTCCTCAGTGATGCGTCTGCTTATTGCCATCCTTATATCTTTTCTGTTGCCATCTGCCTCCTGCTCATGGTATCCCAGAAGACTGAAAGTTGCCCAGCAGAGCCATTAACCTCGGCTAACACATTGCTGTGTGTTGAATGCAGTAGCCCCTCACAGCTAGGAAAAGCTCAGAGAAGCCCTGACACCCTGCAGTGTCATACAAATATAAAGCCTATGGCCTTCTACTGGTAAAGGCAAACATCACATTTACCGAACTACATTCAGGTCTCCATCTCTTTCCCTTTTTCTCTCCTTCCCTCTCTTCCTCTCTTTCGCTTGCTGTCTCCTTCACTCTTCCTTCTTCCCTCTTTCCCCTCTCCTCCATCTCCTTCTCCTACTCCTTCTTCTTTCTTTCTCTTTGACACCTTTCTTCTTGTTGTGGTTGTGGTGGTGGGTTTTCTTCCTCTTCCTCTTCCTCTTCCTCTTCCTCTTCCTCTTCCTCTTCCTCTTCCTCTTCCTCTTCCTCTTCCTCTTCCTCTTCCTCTTCCTCTTCCTCTTCCTCTTCCTCTTCCTCTTCCTCTTCCTCTTCCTCTTCCTCTTCCTCTTCCTCTTCCTCTTCCTCTTCCTCTTCCTCTTCCTCTTCCTCTTCCTCTTCCTCCTCCTCCTCCTCCTCCTCCTCCTCCTCCTCCTCCTCCTCCTCCTCCTCCTCCTCCTCCTCCTCCTCCTCCTCCTCCTCCTCCTTCTTCCTCTTCTTCCTCTTCTTCTTCTTCTTCCTCTTCTTCTTCTTCTTCCTCTTCTTCTTCCTCTTCTTCTTTCTTCTTCCTTTTACTCCTATTCTTCCTCTTCATCCCATACTGATTTGAACAACCTGGTCTAGTGGAAGGTATTCCTGCCCATGGCAGGGAGGTTGGATTTAGATGACCTTTAAGGTCCCTTCCGATCCAAACCATTCTATGAATCTATGGTTTTGTAATTCTCTGTTGTCGAGTAGGAATTTATCTTAACATACAGCCTTTCTAGAAATTGTGGTTATAGATAGCACTTCCAATATCTCCTCTCTTCTAGAGAATCTATTTTCCTAATTATCTTTGAAACTGCTACCATCCTACTAAATATGGTTGAAAACAGACTTTTAGGTTAAGAGCTCAGTGGAGAGGGACAGACAGACAGGTGGATGTGTAAGCACATCTGTACATAAATTACACACGCTGCATTATGATTTGGTAAGTCTCAGTATCCTAGAGACCCATCTGAGGGAAAAAAAATCTGATACAGTGATCTTTAATAAATGCTAAGAGACAACTCATTTACTTACACCTTGTACAGCATTTTTTATATTAAACATTTAAACAATTAAACTTCGTTAAAAATACTCTTGAAGGTTTAAATTTTGAAAGTTTACATTTAAATTAAGGTGCCTATTAAAGCACATATGTTTTGTGTGTGTGCGTTTTTTTTAATTATTATTATTATTATTATCATTATTATTTTTTAATATATATGTACCATGTCTCACCATAAAGGATTATCTTGGAAAAGCCTTGTCTTATAAATAGCATCATCCTAAATCTACCAGTCTTTGTAATATCTTTAACAAGATTGATATATGAAATCATAATTAATGGCATTACCGAGCACAATGTACCAACTTTTATAACCATACTGTTATATACATTATACTTGGCTATTTGTAGTCATTTTTAGTATGCTTACTAGTCTTATGCTTTTGATGACTAATTTAATCTCTCAACATTGAAATCTTAGGCCACTTTACTCTCTGAGGAACTGCAGTGACTTTTCATCTGATATATTGTATAGTAGCTCCAGATGAAAAGGCAACGTTGCACTTACACTCCTTTATATCACCTGTCTTCTGTAGAAAGTCTGGAACTCCTTCATGGAGATCTCTGCAGGATGATTTCAGACTTCCCTTTGAGGAATTTCAAAGGCATTTCACTTTTTTTTTTTCTGATTCTTTCACCCATCTCACTGTTTGCTTGGGCAGTGCGGGTAGCAGGGAGGAGGAGCTCTATGTGTGCAAATGGCTGTGTGATGCACAGCTGCCTACCAGGTTTAAACACAACATTTATTTAGTGGAATAAAATGCTTTGCTGGAAGCCGAGAAATTTGTCTTTACTGCTCAGTTTCTTCCATAAATAAAGGAAGGAAAAAAAAAATAAGTAAATAAATAAAATAACCACAGTAGCATTCAGTTTTTATTTCTTTAGGTACTGAGGATTTGACTTATTGGTTTTGCTGAATATGTTAATAGAGAACTGTTATAGTTGAAAATGACTTTCTGCTTGTCTTGGACTCCTGGGGTTGTAGAAATAAGGTCCCAATCAGCCAAATTTTCTTGCCCTAAGTACAGTTTTGACAATGTATTGAGCCAACAATCTATTCAGGATGGTCTGTAGTTTTGGCTCAGGACTTCAAATTGCTACAGAATTGACATGCTAACTCACATGTATTATGAAGAAAGCAGAGTCTCATATAGGAAATCAACAGCCATTACATTTAAGTAGGTACATAGCAGAATTATCTACATACTGCATTTTTACAATCAGCTTGTTCTCTTCTTCTCACATTGCTGGGAAACTTGGATACAACAAAGTATAAATAACAAAGATCACAATGAACTATGTATCGGAAATGCCCACCAACTGCCTCAGAATAAGAAAATTTTATACACATTTGAAACTTTACAGCTCCCAGATATAATTTCCAGGTTAGTGACCTTTGCTAACTGAATTTTGGGATCTGAATACCATGTCTTAATTCTATATCTATTTTTTATTATTACACAAGTCAAATCGCTGTTTGTCCAAATTTGTCTTCTAAAGAATACAATATAATTGATCATATTCTAATATTCATTTTCCTTTTGTAAAGATCACACTTCAAATTCCAGAAGCATTAAAAAGGTGAGAGTCTTACACACTTACAGAAACTTTCTTGTGGGAATGGATAAAATATGTTATTGGGAAGAAAGAACAAACAAACAAAAATTGTTCAAAATCTATTAAAATAGCCTAGATCAAGAGTAATAAGAATAGATCAAGAGTAATAAAAATATTCTTAGTTGTTTTTATAGCTTACTTTACTTAAAAACTTTACTTTTCTTACGGAAAAATATAAGTTCTAAAGGCTTTCTTAAAAATAGGAAGGCATTTATTATGTTACCAATGTTTTTTCAGGATCTTTATAGAGTGTGGTTTTGTAATGGAGAGAGAAATCCAAACATTAGAGAATGTTCACCATTCACTGATTACCAGCCCAGAAGGGATCAGCAGAATATTTAGTAACTTCTGTACGATATGGGATTTCATTCAGTTGCTCTTGAATTGAACACCATAACTTATCTTTGTCTACAATATAGTGTCAGCAATTTTTCTTGGAGATTTCAGTCAGATATCATACCTGAGAAGGAAAGACTCTTATTAGAGACTGGAGTTGCAAAGACTTTTGAACTGCTTCTTGAAGTGCCCATCTTTATGTAATAGATAACTTTGGAGTGATAAATCACCAATTCCTACTAAGGATTCTGGAATAAGTTGCACAGCACTGTGGTAACCAGCCTTAGATGAACAGAAAATTACTGTATTTCTACTTACACTACTAAGAAACTTACTGCTTAAAAACTTGTTTCTGAAGTTTCTGTGGCATAGATTTCATTAATTTTATTTATGTATTTATTTATTTCAGTGCAGTGACTAGTTATATCAACATTTCAATTGAGCAAACTAATGTAGCTGTAGTTTAAGTACATATGTATATTTAAATGTGTATTTCACGTATTTTGATCAGCCCTAGTAATATATAGATATACAAGATCAATTCCATATTTAACAAGTTTTGGAACAAGCACAAGACTTTAAACTCATAAAATAGAGATTAGTTTTCTGGAGTTGCTCTTTCTGAGGAAAATGCATTAAAAAACAACATTTTGTAGGTCAGATATAAAAGGATTAATATTACTTAGTTAAATTACTAAGAGACATAGCTGAAACAAAAATTTTGAAAACAATACTTGAAATGAAACATACAAAATAAAATTCCTATTTGATTTCTTTAGCTGAAGCTCTTCCACAGTTTTATTATTTGGGATTAATCCAAAGCTGACTTTTCAGCTTCTGTATTTGGAAAGGTAAAAAACAAACTACAAATACCCACAATAATAACATTTTAATCCAGGATAGCTTCAGGACATTAGAAGATCTTTTTAAGATTCTAGACACTGTGGTTAAGCTGTTGTGACAGCTGTTTCGAAAACCCTGGCACATCTAAATTCTATCCTTGATCTGGCCTTGAATCCAAGTTCTAATTTAAACATAAACTGGATTCTAACATCTTATTGACCCATCTTTTGACATGCCTGACTTCAGCTCAGTTTTGTTTTGTAACCACGTTTGTTTAAAATTCCCAGGGCTTTTAAACAAGAATTTGGTAATGACACTGGCTGTAGTAAAGCATGCACCATTTGGCTATGGTATTTTGGCCATATCTATGAAAAATATTTCCATCCCTTCAGCAAAATCATAATAACATACTCTCCTTTTTAAAACATACACATTTTTTTTACTGTATGTCACAAAAACATTGCAATATAGCATGGTTACACTGAGTACAACAAAAGCTTATGAAATTAAATTTTCATGTATCTTTTTCTCTGTTCAGGATTAAAGTGATATTGAACCTCAATATATTGTATTGGAGCAACACTTTTACAGCACAATGTGGAAAGTTCCAGTAATGAGTTCTTGTTCGTTTCAAGAAGACAGAGATGAGAGTCAAAGGTTTTTTCACTACACTATTTTGCATGTTTCTGTTAGCGCTCTGTGATAATTGAAACTTTTGTTCAAAATAGCTTCTTTTGCCTTTTCTGGACAAGAAGAACTCTTCAAATGATATCTAGAAAACAGGTAAGCTAATTAAAACTCTGAAAGGAAGATTTCCATAGCACTCTGCACTAGACACTGAGATACTGAAAAAGAAGCCAGCAATGCTTCAATCTGGAACTGTAATGAAGAGTGGCCCCTACATATTTTAGATAATTTATATAATTCTCTGAAGACTGACACTCTGAAGTCTCTTTTAAATCTGAAGAATCTTTTAACTCTATTTTACTAGAGAATTTACTAGAGAATTTACTAGAGAATTATTTTATTATATTTATTTTACTGAGAAATGTTCAGTAAAGCATGTTCTACCTTGGAAAAATATATACCTTTATTTCCAAGCCTGACTTGATCAAGTTTCATATCACTGTCGTTGAAGTTGTATAACTTACTTAAAATTTGTAGGTGAACCATATGCCAATTCAGAATTCCACTCCATCATTTTATAGTTATTAAAAAACAAACAAACAAACAAACAAAAAGTTATATGGGTACTTGAAAAAAAAAATATATATTTTTTTAAGTTTATCATCATATTGTCTGAATATTTCCTATAATAAGAAAAATTACAAGACTAGCAATCATAGAGATCTATTTCAAGTCTTGAATGGAATCCTTTCCTCTAACTGAAAGACTACTCACTTTTATACCTGTTTAGTCACTTGAGCCTGATTTCATCATATTACATTTTGAGTCACTTCACCTTTACCATCCTCATTTAACAATGCAGAATGTTACTTCCTTGATTCTGAGGTGAACAGGATCTTAGTTTGATCCCGTCACTGTCTGTAGAGGTTCAGATATTATTTTCCATGCATGTCAGCAATTTGTAGCCTCTCTCTCAGCAATTTGTGGCCTAAACAACTAACTATGCCTATATTGCTAATGGAAAGGGAGCCAGATGTTACTTAACCACTAGGGAATTGATATAACAAGCTAAAACTAGCTCAGCCCAGACCAGCTCAGCCAAGCTCTCACCATCCCGGAGACTGAAAAGTCAGTACAAGCCTTTTATTAGTAATGGAAATATATTTACTGAGAAGCATTTTCTTTTGTAAATATAGCTGAAACAGGTAGTGATTTCTGGGGGGTAACCTGCTGGAATGCAGCTCTGCAGAGAGGAACCTGGGAGTCCTAGTGGACAGCAGGCCTACGAGGAGTCAGCAATGTACCCTTGTGGCCAAGAAGGGCAACGGAATCCTGGGCTGCATTCGGAAGAGTGTTGCCAGCAGGTCAAGGGAGGTGATCCTCCTCTTCTACTCATCCCTGGTGAGGCCTCACCTGGAGTATTGTGTCCAGTTCTAGGCTCCCCATTACAAGAGGGACATAGAACTACTGGAACGAATTCACAGGAAGGCTACAAAGATGACTAGAGCACGGGAGCAAATGTTGTACAAGAACAGGCTGAAAGAACTGGAACTGTTTAGTCCAGAAAAGAAAAGACTGAGGGGAAACCTCATCGATGTATATAAATATCTGAGGGGAGGGTGTCGAGAGGATAGAGCTAGTCTCTTTTCAGCTGTGTTTGGCAACAGGTGAGAGGCAATGGACACAGACTGAAGCACAGGAGGCTCCTGCTTAATATGAGCGGGCACTTCTTTACTGTGAGGGTGACAGAGCACTGGAACAGGTTGCCCAGAGAGGTTGTGGAGTCTCCTTCTCTGGAGGTATTCAGAACTCACTTGGATCCATCCTGTGCAACGTGTTCCAGGTGATCCTGCTCAGCAGGGGGGTTGGACTAGATGTCAGAGGTCCGTTCCAACCATGTCCATTCCGTGATTCTGTAATTTAATCAATACAATCTTTAAAGATATTGCTAAAAAAAGTAGGTTCAATTTGATGCAGAGCATTTGGAGGCTTGATCTTAAGAATTTGTCTAGTCAGGTACCAGTGTCCTTATCAAATAGTAGATGTAAATATTTGGAGAAGAAGTAGTTATAATCTGCATTACTGAATGAAAGCCTGGCACAAATAAAAAACATGAATTTTCATTTTCAGTATCTAAAGAGTACATTAAGATCAATTTCAAACTAATCAAGAACTCAAAGATTTATTTGGAAGCATTGGGTAAAAAGAAAAAAGAAGCGACTTTAGACAAATATTTTAAGTGTTGGAAAATACAAAAGGATTAAACTCTGTAGTAGCAATATAGTACATCATGTGTAAGTCTTAAATGTCTTTTGTTATGTGTCACTGTGTCGTATTGCTCTCATAGAGAAAGTGTCACAAGAATAGTGAAATACTCTATTTGAAGAAAAATGCCTTTGAAATTCCTCAAAGGGAAGTCTGAAATCATCCTGCAGAGATCTTCATGAAGGAGTTCCAGACTTTCTACAGAAGACAGGTGATATAAAGGAGTGTAAGTGCAACGTTGCCTTTTCATCTGGAGCTACTATACAATATATCAGATGAAAAGTCACTGCAGTTCCTCAGAGAGTAAAGTGGCCTAAGATTTCAATGTTGAGAGATTAAATTAGTCATCAAAAGCATAAGACTAGTAAGCATACTAAAAATGACTACAAATAGCCAAGTATAATGTATATAACAGTATGGTTATAAAAGTTGGTACATTGTGCTCGGTAATGCCATTAATTATGATTTCATATATCAATCTTGTTAAAGATATTACAAAGACTGGTAGATTTAGGATGATGCTATTTATAAGACAAGGCTTTTCCAAGATAATCCTTTATGGTGAGACATGGTACATATATATTAAAAAATAATAATGATAATAATAATAATAATAATTAAAAAAAACGCACACACACAAAACATATGTGCTTTAATAGGCACCTTAATTTAAATGTAAACTTTCAAAATTTAAACCTTCAAGAGTATTTTTAACGAAGTTTAATTGTTTAAATGTTTAATATAAAAAATGCTGTACAAGGTGTAAGTAAATGAGTTGTCTCTTAGCATTTATTAAAGATCACTGTATCAGATTTTTTTTCCCTCAGATGGGTCTCTAGGATACTGAGACTTACCAAATCATAATGCAGCGTGTGTAATTTATGTACAGATGTGCTTACACATCCACCTGTCTGTCTGTCCCTCTCCACTGAGCTCTTAACCTAAAAGTCTGTTTTCAACCATATTTAGTAGGATGGTAGCAGTTTCAAAGATAATTAGGAAAATAGATTCTCTAGAAGAGAGGAGATATTGGAAGTGCTATCTATAACCACAATTTCTAGAAAGGCTGTATGTTAAGATAAATTCCTACTCGACAACAGAGAATTACAAAACCATAGATTCATAGAATGGTTTGGATCGGAAGGGACCTTAAAGGTCATCTAAATCCAACCTCCCTGCCATGGGCAGGAATACCTTCCACTAGACCAGGTTGTTCAAATCAGTATGGGATGAAGAGGAAGAATAGGAGTAAAAGGAAGAAGAAAGAAGAAGAGGAAGAAGAAGAGGAAGAAGAAGAAGAAGAGGAAGAAGAAGAAGAAGAGGAAGAAGAGGAAGAAGGAGGAGGAGGAGGAGGAGGAGGAGGAGGAGGAGGAGGAGGAGGAGGAGGAGGAGGAGGAGGAGGAGGAGGAGGAGGAGGAGGAGGAGGAGGAGGAGGAGGAGGAGGAGGAGGAGGAAGAGGAAGAGGAAGAGGAAGAGGAAGAGGAAGAGGAAGAGGAAGAGGAAGAGGAAGAGGAAGAGGAAGAGGAAGAGGAAGAGGAAGAGGAAGAGGAAGAGGAAGAGGAAGAGGAAGAGGAAGAGGAAGAGGAAGAGGAAGAGGAAGAGGAAGAGGAAGAGGAAGAGGAAGAGGAAGAGGAAGAGGAAGAGGAAGAGGAAGAGGAAGAAAACCCACCACCACAACCACAACAAGAAGAAAGGTGTCAAAGAGAAAGAAAGAAGAAGGAGTAGGAGAAGGAGATGGAGGAGAGGGGAAAGAGGGAAGAAGGAAGAGTGAAGGAGACAGCAAGCGAAAGAGAGGAAGAGAGGGAAGGAGAGAAAAAGGGAAAGAGATGGAGACCTGAATGTAGTTCGGTAAATGTGATGTTTGCCTTTACCAGTAGAAGGCCATAGGCTTTATATTTGTGTGACACTGCAGGGTGTCAGGGCTTCTCTGAGCTTTTCCTAGCTGTGAGGGGCTACTGCATTCAACACACAGCAATGTGTTAGCCGAGGTTAATGGCTCTGCTGGGCAACTTTCAGTCTTCTGGGATACCATGAGCAGGAGGCAGATGGCAACAGAAAAGATATAAGGATGGCAATAAGCAGACGCATCACTGAGGAAGCAGTGACCCCCATCCCTCAGCAGCATTAATCTCCCATTGAGAGCTCTGGATGCCTTTACTATTTGTGATACCTATCACCTCTCCAACAGAAGAAGTGTCAACCTTAGGACTCGGGACACTGGAATCGTGAGCATAACAACAGAGAAAAGGAGTAGAGAAAAGTTTTCTTCTATAAGAAGTTTAAGAGTATTATTTTGTGACCCTGGTAACCATTTGCTGTACTTTGGTTGCATCAGTAAGATTTTGATAAGGCCCACAATTAATCCGTATATATGTTCAATTTTCGCTCTTAACAAGACCTTGAATGTACCATAAATGTATCAGTCTGGGGAAATGCTTTGATCCGTGCTTCAGATGCATAGGATACTTCTTTTTGTTAATCACTGGGTTCATGGATGCACTTGTTTAAGCAATACAATGAAATAACATAAATTTAAACTATAAGATGAACCTGCTATAATATTTATACTTGCCAGATTGCATTCAGTATTTTAGAAACAACGGTATGTAACACTCAATATTTCTCGAAACATTGCACATGTCAATTTTTTCTATAAATCAGAAGAAAGAGATTATCTAAGCAGATATCATAGAATAACACAGATTGTTAAGGGACCCCAAAAGAGCACCAACCTTACACAAACACCTACGTCCCTGGGTGGGCTTGAACCACCAACCTTTCGGTTAACAGCCGAATGCGCTAACCCATTGCGCCACAGAGACCTTTCTGAAACTACAAAATCTATTGGTAAAAATGCAACATTTCTGGGAAAATATATGTATATATTTACACACATACACAGAAAATAAAAATACTTGTACAGGTAAAAATAACATTAGGAAAGTACAAAGTGCATATTTAGCTGTGTTTAACTACATCAATGTTCAGTACTCTTATGGAAAACAAACAAAAGCAAAAACAAACACCAAACATATGGGTCTCAGCTTCTGTATGCTTTCTTCCCTCTCCTTTCTCATCCTTCACTTGAGGCCATCTATTTCTACTATGTCTACTCTTTCCCACTTCTACTGTCAGTTCAGTTCCACCGTCATTCCCTAGTAGCAATTACAAAGTCGGCCACTCTTCAGGAAGGATAGATTGTCAGAAGTTCCTTAGCAGGGCTTTCCCCCTATTAACACCACTTTTTTATTACTATTATTACTTTATTACTATTATTATTATTATTATTATTATTATCATTATCATTATCATTATCATTATCATTATTATCATTATTATCATTATTTTCTCTTCTCATAACCATCTTCATCCATGAAAAAATTGTCCTTTTATATACAGTGACTCTTCTGGCCTTTCTCAGTCCTGCAGAATCCAGGTTTCTGAAGACATTTTAATTCACAATTTGATGATGATATGGGAGGAAACAAATTGATGTGATTTCAAGCAGTGGACAAAGAAAAACTATACCTATGGCTAAAATGATACCCAGATTTAAAATACACTGTCATTAAAAATGTAAGATATCAAACTGGAATGTAGAATTACTAAAATATTACTTGATAAGTGAAAAGTTTATGCTGTTCGTTGACCAAAAAACACCTCTATCACAATGGAGGATAAAGGACACAAAACACAGAATTATTAACTGGTGTACTTATATGCCATCAAATACTTTAAACTATCAGGAAAGATATTTAAAAGGATATCTGACTTCTAAAACTGACTTCTAAAGCCATTTGTTCTGATTTTCATTTTGTTTCAGATAATTGAAAGGAAGAACCCCAAACTAATGGCATATAGTCTTCTACAACCTCTCTACATATGAAACCAAGAGGAGACAGACATAGACATGCATACCTATGCTGAATTTTCTGTCTAAATGACATGACTATGAATGTGTCAATTTGTATCACCACTGTTGTGGAACAGTGAGACAAACCTTTACCTGCTAAAGTGCTGCAGAAAAAGAACCACTGCATTTTTTATACTCAGATAAGCTTGGCAGCTGAGAAATACAACAAATACAGTGGACATTTTCCTCCACTGAACCTGGACTTTTTCTTCCACTGAACCATTATTAGTCGTTCAAAGAGCAATATAGCCTCGAGTACGGTCCTTATTAATATTTTAATTAATTGTTATTTTGCACCACAACTCACACAGCAAAGAATTAAATGGTAATACCGTAAAATGGTAATAACATAAATGAATTATTTTTCCCCATCTCTCTCATATCTGTATATTTATGATTCAGAGGTTTCAAAGGGCAGTAAATCCAAATCTGGAATGCCTTATCTCTTTGAGTAGGTCTATCAAAACAAAGAAATAAATAACATGTTACTATTCAGATCTCCCTGATTGCATTATCACAGAATCACGGAATCGTCTAGGTTGGAAGAGACCTCCAAGATCATCTAGTCCAACCTCTGTCTTAACACTAACAAGTCCTACACTAAACCATATCACTAAGGGCTACATCTAAACGTCTTTTAAAGACCTCCAGGGATGGTGACTCAACCACCTCCCTGGGCAGCCCATTCCAATGCCTAACAACCCTTTCAGTAAAGAAGTTCTTCCTAACATCCAACCTAAACCTCCCCTGGCACAACTTTAGCCTATTCCCCCTTGTCCTGTCACCAGGCACGTGGGAGAATAGACCAACCCCCACCTCTCTACAGCCTCCTTTAAGGTACCTATAGAGAGCGATGAGGTCTCCCCTGAGCCTCCTCTTCTCCAGACTAAGCAACCCCAGCTCCCTCAGCCGCTCCTCATAAGACTTGTTCTCCAGACCCCTCACCAGCTTCGTTGCCCTTCTCTGGACTCTCTCGAGCATCTCCATGTCCTTCTTGTAGCGAGGGGCCCAAAACTGAACACAGTACTCGAGGTGCGGCCTCACCAGAGCCGAGTACAGGGGGACAATCACCTCCTTAGACCTGCTGGCCACACTGCTTCTTATGCAAGCCAGGATGCTGTTGGCCTTCTTGGCCACCTGAGCACACTGCTGGCTCATATTCAGCCGACTATCCACCAGTACTCCCAGGTCCTTCTCTGCCAGGCAGCTTTCCAACCACTCATCTCCCAGCCTGGAGCGCTGCTTGGGGTTGTTATGCCCCAGATGCAGGACCCGGCACTTGGCCTTGTTGAACTTCATGCAGTTGACCTCAGCCCATCGGTCCAGCCTATCCAGATCCTCCTGCAGAGCCTTCCTTCCCTCGAGCAGATTGACACACGCACCTAACTTGGTATCATCTGCAAACTTACTGAGGGTGCACTCGATCCCCTCATCCAGGTCATCGATAAAGATATTAAAGAGGACCTGCCCCAGTACTGAGCCCTGGGGGACTCCACTAGTAACCGACCTCCAACTGGATTTGGCTCCATTCACCACAACTCTTTGGGCCTGGCCATCCAGCCAGTTTCTAACCCAACAAAGCGTACGCCAGTCCAAGCCACGAGCAGCCAGTTTCTTGAGGAGAATGTTGTGGGAAACGGTGTCAAAAGCCTTACTGAAGTCAAGGTAGATCACATCCACAGCCTTCCCCTCATCCACCAAGCGCGTCACTTGGTCATAGAAGGAGATCAGGTTCGTCAAGCAGGACCTACCTTTCATAAACCCATGCTGACTGGGCCTGATCACCTGGTTGCCCTGCAAGTGCCGTGTGATGACACTCAAGATAATCTGCTCCATGAGCTTGCCTGGCACTGAGGTCAAGCTAACAGGCCTATAGTTCCCCGGGTCTACCGTCTGGTCCTTCTTGTAGATGGGCATCACGTTTTCTAGCTGCCAGTCGACTGGGACCTCCCCTGATAGCCAGGACTGCTGATAAATAATGGAAAGCGGCTTGGCCAGCTCCCCCGCCAGTTCTCTCAGTACCCTCGGGTGGATCCCATCCGGCCCCATTGACTTGCATACATTCAAGTGCTGTAGCAGGTCGCCAACCATTTCCTCATCGATAGCGAGGGCCACATCCTGCTCCCCATCCCCTTCCACCAGCTCAGGGTACTGGGTATCCAGAGAACAACCGTTCTTGCCGCTAAAGACTGAGGCAAAGAAAGCATTGAGCACCTCAGCCTTTTCCTCATCTTTTGTAACTAAGTTTCCCCCCGCATCCAGTAAAGGATGGAGATTCTCCTTAGTCCTCCTTTTTGTGTTGATGTATTTGTAAAAACGTTTTTTGTTTTCTTTAATGGCAGTAGCCAGACTGGGATCCAGATGAGCTTTGGCCTTTCTCATTTTGTCCCTGCACAGCCTCGCAACATCCTTATAGTCCTCCTGAGTAGCCCGCCCTCTTTTCCAAAGATTATAAACCCTCCTTTTTCTCCTAAGCTCGAGCCACAACTCTCTGCTCAGCCAGGCCGGTCTAGTTCCGCGTCAGTTCGTCTTTGGGCACGTGGGGACAGACCGCTCCTGAGCCATTAAGATTTCCTTCTTAAGGAGTGCCCAGCCTTCCTGGACTCCTTTGCCCTTCAGAACCTCCTCCCAAGGGACTCTGCCAACCAGTGTCCTGAACAGCTCAAAGTCAGCCCTCCGGAAGTCCAAGACAGCAGTTTTACTGGTCCCCTTCCTGACTTCGCCAAGAATAGAGAACTCTACCATTTCGTGGTCACTCTTCCCAAGACAGCTCTCGACCACCACATCTCCCACCAGTCCGTCACTGTTTGTGAACAGAAGGTCTAGCGGGGCACCTCCCCTGGTAGGCTCTCTAACCAGCTGCGTCAGGAAGCTATCTTCCACGCTCTCCAGAAACCTCCTAGACTGCTTTCTCTGGGCTGTGTTGTGCTTCCAGGATATGTCTGCAAAGTTGAAGTCCCCCACGAGAACAAGCGCTGACGATTTTGCGGCTTCTGCCAGCTGCCTGTAGAACTCCTCATCCGTCTCCGCATCCTGGTTCGGCGGTTTATAAGAGACCCCCACCAGGATGCTTGCCTTGTCGGCCTTCCCTCTGATCCTAACCCATAGGGACTCAACCTTATCATTCCCAGCCTCAAGTTCCTCAACATCTAAACACTCTCTAATATAGAGAGCCACACCACCACCTCTTCTGTGCTGCCTGTCCCTTCTGAAGAGCCTATAGCCGGACATTGCAGCACTCCAGTCATGAGAGTGGTCCCACCACGTTTCCGTGATGGCAACCAAGTCATAGCCATCCCGCTGCATAATGGCTTCCAGCTCCTCTTGTTTGTTACCCATGCTGCGTGCATTAGTGTAGATGCACTTCAGTCGGGCCATTGCCTTCTTCCCCGGCTCTGCCATTGTTCCCCCGGCACAGCTCTAACAAGCCTAATTTCAGCCCCATCCCCCTTCTTTCCTAGTTTAAAGCCCTCTCAATGAGCCCTGCCAGCTCCTGGGCTAGGATCCGTTTTCCCCTTAGAGATAGGGACCCGTCTGCGGCCATCAGGCCGGGTGCCGAGTAAAGCGCCCCATGGTCAAAAAACCCAAAATTTCTGTGTTGGCACCAGCCTCTGAGCCACGTGCTAATCAGGTGGGCTTTCCGTGTCCTCTCGGTACCCCTCCCTGCTACTGCAGGGATAGATGAAAACACCACCTGTACTCCCGCTCCATCCACTAACCGTCCCAGTCCCCTAAAGTCCCGTTTGATAGCCTTCAGGCTTCTCTCATCAATATCATCACTGCCAGCCTGGACTATCAAAAGAGGGTAGTAGTCAGAGGGGCGAACCAGGTTGGGAAGCTTCCTGGCAACATCCCTGACCCTGGCCCCAGGGAGGCAGCAGGCTTCCCTACGGGTAGGGTCAGGTCGACAAATAGGGCCCTCTGTTCCCCTGAGAAGGGAGTCGCCTACTACGATCACCCTTCTGTCTTTCTTGGTGGAGGCAGTCTTGAGGCGTGGAGTCGGCTTCCTCGCCCTAGGCATCCTCCTGGGTAGACTTTCTACCTCGTCCTCACCCACCGGTCTCTCAAGCTCCAGGGCCTCAAATCTGTTACGTAATGGCACCTGGGAAGGTGGGGCCGGTAGGGGGGGGCATTGCCTGCAAGGTCGAGCAGGGACCTGTCTCCATCTCTCCTCAACTCCTAGGTTGCCTCCCTCTGCCTGACAGTGACAGGGCAGGGGGTCCATCCCCATTAGGGGTGTCTCACCCCGGTACCTCTCCTTCAGGCCCTGCAGGGAGTCACTCCACCAGTCTATCTCCCGCTCACACTCCCTAATAGCCCTCAACCTCTCCACCTCCTCTTTGAGTTCTGCCACCAGGTGGACCAGGTCATCCACCTGCTCGCACCTCACACACACGGCGCCTCTGCCTCCCTCAGATGGCAGCAACAGGCTCAGACAGTCCCTGCACCCAGAGACCTGAACTGCCGCATTGTTGAGCAGGCGGTCAGTCTGGGTGGCCACAGACTTTCTAGAGAGAGCGCCCTGCCTGGTGAAGACCATCGCAGCCTAGCTAGCGTTCGACAGCCGTTAAAGATGTTGTTCTTATGGGGGGGGGGAAACTCTGCCCTCTCTGCCCTCCCTGCTCACCCTGCCTGCACGAACTACCGCGCCCCACCCTTCTGACGCGCCACGTCCTGTTTGCCAACCCTGTTCGCTGCGCTCCTGGTCGCTCGCGTTCCCTAGGGGCTGCTTTTGAACGGCCGGGGAGGGGGCGCTGTTGGCTTCGCCTACGCCTCATCAGCCTCCCTCGCGGGGGCTGCCGGGCCCTGGCAGCTCCCTCGAGCGGCCTCGATGTTGAAAAAAAGCCCTGCCTGTCCTGATTTCCCGCTCCACTGCATAATGCGTCTGCCCCGGAGCCGATCGCCTCGGCAAGAGGCAATTAGTTGTTTGTAAATACAATTTGACTGTTTCTTATATGAGGAAATGAAAGATATTTGGAAAAAAATAACAATTAGAAGAAAAATACTTTCTTTTTTTTTTTTTTTTATAGTTTAGCTTCATTTACTTTCTTATTTACTTATTTTTATAATCTTTTTCTTGGTATATAATTATTAATACTGCACTTTTACTGCAGAAAATTTCATTGGAAATTTCAGTTACATAAAATGAAAGAAAAATAACTTTTGATCCAGTGCATTTCAGAGAGTTATATGTCATAAGTTCCTTTTGTTTCATTATTTGCCTGGGATTTTATTTTATTTTTTCAGGTTTCTTCATTATGCCTGAAGCATGTCCTTTTTCCAATGTTTGCTATGTACCTTTAGTGTCCCTCACCACAGTAGGACAGGCCTGGGAGTCTGATGTTGTATTTACTGCATGAGCAACAACTTAATTAAGTGGTGCTTTAGAAATATCATCAGTGCTTTGCTGCTACTAGTACACTTGGGCATGTATCACATTGTTTTGACAAATGTGCTGGGAGAATTGCTTTGTAGTTTGTCTTGTTTCTGGAACAGTACTGGCTAAGGACCCTGGAACAAATTGTTTCTATTACACAACTGGGGATAATACTCTTGGTTCCAAAAAATGAGTCAGGATGAGGACCAAAATTCTTTCAAGCCAGTACACAATCCAAATCAGAATTAGACCTCTTCACTTTTGTTGCTATCTCATATGCCTGCCATAGGAGATTATATTTCTCTTCTTTTCCTCCCTACTTTGATAACACAGAAAAACTAGGACAAAATTCCTTCTTCCAATCCTTTTTATTTGTACAGCTAGGAAAGGAAGGAAAACAGAGAAGAAAGTACTTAATTATGCATTCTGTTAAAGCTGGACTGACATTTTCTGTTCTATTCAATTGTCTTGCATGTTGTGTGATATATTCACTTAGAATCATAGAATCATAGAATATCCTGAATTGGAAGGGACCCACAAGGATCATAAAGTCTAACTCCTAGCTCCACACAGAATTATCCAAAAATCAAACCATATTTATGAGAGTGTTGTCCAAACACT
Organism: Anser brachyrhynchus; assembly: GCF_964034855.1. Classification (NCBI taxonomy): domain Eukaryota; kingdom Metazoa; phylum Chordata; class Aves; order Anseriformes; family Anatidae; genus Anser; species Anser brachyrhynchus. Next base: position 173,119,206 of record NC_137694.1, on the reverse strand, counting down.
TCTTGAACTCCAGAAGGCTCAGTGCCGTGATCACTTCAGTAGGGAGTCTATTACAGTGCCCATCTACGTTCCTCATGAAGAACCTTTTCCTGATACTCAACCTGAACCTTCCCTGACAGTGCTTCATGCCATTCCCTTGGACCCCATTGCTGGTCACCAGAACTTCGAGATCCCTTTCCACAGGGATCTTGACCCCCATTCTGTACAGGTGCAGAATTTGGCACTTGCTCTTGTGAAACTTCTTATTGTTGGTTATTGGCATCCCTCTAATTTGTCAAGATGTCTCTGCAAGGCCTCTCTACCCTTGTTGATGGAACTTGTTGATGGAACCAACAACTCCTCTCAATTTAGTATCATCTACAAACTTACCCAGAATATCTTCTAGCCCTACATCCAATTAATTTATGAAAATAGTGAAGAGAAGTGGCCCTAAAATGGAGCCCTGGGGAACCCCATTAATGACTGGCTGCCAGCCTAGTGTAAGCCCATTTACTATAACCCTTTGAGTCCATATTTGACTGCTTGCATTATCCAGGTATAAAATAAATAAATAAATAAATAAACAAATAAATAAATAAAAATAAAATGGGCTTGATTCTCAATTACTTTTCAGCAAGTGTAATTATTTGTACATATGTGAATCTCAGAGGAGGCTCAGACTGGATATCAGGAAAAGGTTTTGCACCAAGAAGGTGCTTGGACACTGGAACAGGCTCCTGAGGGAACTGGTCATAGCACCGAGCCTGCCAGAATTCAATAAGAGTTTTGGACAACACTCTAAGACACATGATCTGTTTTATTTATTTATTTATTTATTTATTTATTTATTTATTTATTGGGGGGTGGTCATTTGGGGACCCAGGTGGTCGTTTGGGGATCCCTGTGGGTTCCTTTCAACTCTGATATTCTATAATTCTGTGGTTCTATAAGTAAGTACAAGGTATATAACTAAGATAGAAAAGGGTTGAAGACGTTTTCACAATTACTGCGCTTAGATGACATGAACAGAGTGCAGTATGAAGAGGATCAAAGTTGGAGAGCCCCGGATAAGCAAGGCTAAAGTCATTGTTCAGAGATTACTTAAATTCCAGAAAAATTGAATGCTGTAATAATTATATGTGTAAATTTGTGGATATTGGAAACTAAAGGAACTGAACTCAAAACCACTGAGTTGCTAGCACTGTAAACCCACAACTTTTAACAGTGCACTTAGCAATAAAGGGTTGCACAATTTTGAAATATATGTTGTCATCTTCAGAACAAAATTTGTGCAGTTCTTATTTCTTCTTATGTAATGAAATAATGAATTATTTGGAAACTGAAAAATTCTGGTCTAAAGTCTCTTCATGTATTTGATGTCTCTTTACATGTCACTGTTCTGATTGGAATAATAGATTCATCTGTATTTTTTTCCCTTCTGCCCTTAAGCAGGTATCTCCTCAGTTTCTGGCCACCAGATTTTATAAATGCAAGACATAAAATTACCCTTATACCTAATCCTTTTTTTGTTCCTTGGAATAACATATCTGCAATTATATGTGCAAAGAGTGTCTGTTCCTTTACGGGTATATGATCAAGGACTTTTCCTACTAGCCAGACCACTTACCTTCAGGGCACTCATCCTTCTGACCAAGAAGTCTATGATGAGGAGCAGAAGAACTCCCCCACAGTTCACGTGGAAACAGTTAGAGACCTGCTGCTCCACATGTCACAAGTCCATGGGGATGGATGGGATCCACCTGAGGGTGATGAGGGTGTTGGTGAATGTGATTACTGGGATGCTTTCCATCATCTATTAGAGGTCATGGTCATCCAGAGAGGTCCTGGATGATGGGAGACTTGCTCATGTGACACCCATCTATAAGAAGTAAGGAGGACATGGGGAACTACAGGCCAGTCAGCTTGACCTTCGTGCCAGGAAATGTGACACAACAGGTCATCCTGAATGCAATCACACAGTGTATGTGGGACAAATGGGGATGAGGCCTAGTCAGAATGGGTTCATGAAAGGCAAGTCCTGCCTGACCAACCTCATCTCCTTCTACAACAGGGTGAACCGCCTGGTGGATGAGGGAAAGGTTGTTGTTGTAGTCTACCTAGACTTCAGCAAGGCCTTTGACACGGTCTCCCACAGTATTCTCCTGGAGAAGCTGGCAGCCCATGGCTTGGACAGGTACAATCTTTGCTGGGTTAAAAATTGGGTGGACGGCCGGGCCCAGAGAGTGATGGTGAACAGAATAAAATCCATCTGGCAACCGGTCACCAGTGGTGTTCCCCAGGGATCGGTGTTGGGCCCATCTTTTTTAATATCATTATTAATGACTTGAGTGCACCTTCAGTAAATTTGAAAATTACACCAATTTGGGGGGAATTGTTAATCTGGAGGATAGGAAGGCCCTGCAGAGGGACCTGGACAGGATGGATCAATGGGCAGAGGCCAATGGGATGAGGTTCGACATGGGTCCTGCACTTTGACCAAAACAACCCCATGCAGCACTACAGTCCTGGGGGGGGAGAGTGGCTGGCAAGCTGTGTAGAGGAAAAAGATCTGGGGGGGGGGGGTTGGTTGATGCTTGGCTGAACATGAGCCAGCAGTATGCCCAGGTGGCCAAGAAGGCCAATGGAATCCTGGCTCGTATCAGGAATAGTTTAACCAGGAGGATTAGGGAGGTGATCCTTCCCCTGTACTCAGCACTGGTGAGGTCACACCTCGAGTACTGTGCTCAGTTTTGGGCTGGGACCCTCACTATAGGAAAGACATTGAGTTCCTGGAACATATCCAGAGAAGGGCTACGAAGCTGGTGAAGAGCCTGGAACACAAGTCCTATGAGGAGTGGCTGAGGGAACTGGGTTTGTTTAGTCTGGAGAAGAGGAGGCTCAGGGGAGACCTTATTGCTCTCTACAGCTACCTGAAAGGAAGGTGTAGGGAGCTGGGGGTTGGCCTCTTGTCATAGATAACTAGTGATAGGACTAGAAAGAATGGCTTCAAGTTGTACCAGGGGAGGTTCAGGTTAGAAATTAGGAGACATTTCTTCTCAGAAAGAGTAGTCAGGCATTGTAATGGGTTGCCCAGGGAAGTGATGGAGTCACCGTCTCTGGGGATATTTAAGGAAAGGTTGGACGTGGTGCTTAGGGACATGGTTTAGTGGGCAACATTGTTAGTAAGGTGATGGTTGGACCAGATGAACTTGGAGGTCTTTTCCAACCTTAATAATTCTATGATTCTATGAAAACTGGCGTAATAAGAAAATGACATGAAGATGTTCTGTGTGCCTGCACCAGAGACAGGTTGTCTTTGCCAGTCCAAGGGGAGAAGGGAACTAGGCTGCCTGTGCTGGTATGGTGTGAGCCCTGGATGTGGGTGCTGCTGAAGGCAGTCTGTGGACCAGCCCTGTCAGTATCCTCCGTGTGCGTGTGTGTTCATCTGTTTGTGTGTATCTCTGGGATAGGTGCTCAGCTTCATCTCTGGTCAAACCTGCAAAGGGGAAAGTGGCTGCTCTATTTCCCAGCCTGAGCAGAGATTGTGAATACTGGGATAGGCCCTAGCAGCTGAGCAGAAGCAGTCACAGGGTGGAGAAGGTGACAGTGCCTAACTTGTCTTAACCATCTGCATCAAATCTGGCTGGTTTCTGGCACTGATACTTCTTTCCCTGGTGACACTATGACCAAACAAACAAATATTGGCTGTAGTCATGTCATTCCCTCACCACCACCACCACTCCTCCCATCCCCCAATTGCTTTAAATTAAAACATAGTGTTTCTGTCAGAAGGCTGAGACTAGGGAGACGCACTGGATCCAAAAAAAAAAAATATTCCTAAATCAAAAGACACTCCAGTTTTCACAGTGACGAATGACTCATGTTTATATGTCTGTGACTTAGATGCAGAAAGCATAAACAAACCATGGTGCAATGATCTGAGTCCAGGTTCTTTTCTTTCTGCTAACATGCTTTCAGCAGCAAACCAGAGTTATATTAAGTTTTTGCGCAAGTTGCTTCTATCCAGTGCCTGAACTTCAACAGGAGAGGCAAATAAATATTTTCTTGAGCTTGCCAGTTACCCTACATTAAGGACAAGTACCTGATGAACAAGACTTGCAAATAACTTCAAGGTAAAGCTGTTGAAGAGGAACTCAAACCTTTCCCAAACTGTGAGCAACTGCTGAAATCACTATATAGATTAGTACTTTGTCAGAAGGCTAACTGCAATAAGATGACCGTGCTCTCCTTTGGAAAGGGTCCATCTTTCCTCGTAGACTCTCTGTAATGATGCTATTGTTTTTTCTCTTAATGTTGAGAAATATTATATAAGATTGTTGTACACCTAATATCTAGATGGTGAAGAACTGGCAGCTAATGACAACAATCTAATCCTAACATTTTGAATCTATAGTAGTTAAAGATAACTCCTCTGCAGTTTGGTATATAGAGTTTCCTAGGTGTAATCATAGAACCATAGAATGGTTTGAGTTGAAAAGGACCTTAAAGTTCCAAATCTCCTGCCAAAGGCAGGGACACCTTTCACCAGACCAGATTACTCAAAACCCCATTCAACACCTTCAACCACCTTAAACACCTCCAGGGATGGGGCATCCACAACCTCTCCGGGTACTCTGTTCCATTTCCTCACTACCCTTAGCGTAAAGAATTTCTTCCTAATGTCTAATCTAAATCCAAACATTTTAGTTCAAAACCTTTGCCTTTTGTCCAGTCTCTATGTTCCCTGATAACGACTCTCTCCTTATCTTTCTTGGAGGACTCCTTTAAGTACTAGAAGGTGACTATAAGATCTCCCCACAGCCTTCTCTTCTCTAGGCTGAACAACCCCAACTCTCTTTACAGGAGAGGTGCCCCAACCTTCTGATCATCTTCATAGCCCTCATTCTTGGGATTGTCCCAACACAGCTGCAGGACCTTGAACTTGGCTTTTTTTGAACTTAGTGAGGTTTACACAGGCCCATGCCTGTCTTCCTAAGATCTATGAAAAAGGTTAAAAACCTTGTATAATTGCACCTCATCTGTCCAATGCCTCAATAGTCAGGTAAACGTACAAGGGTCTTGTTACTAGTGAATCATTTAAACTGTCTCAGATAGCATTTTTTTGTTATATAGCATGTTACAAGACAAAGAGTTATTCATTAAAATCTACTTTTTTTTTTTTTTTTTTTTAATGTCTTGAATATCACCTTGTCGCATTCTGATGCTTCAATTTACAGCAAATGTTGCATCTGTTCTTATCTGTTCTTTTGTGGTACCTTTTATTTCTCAACACATAACATTTGTATTTATGGTTAATTAACAGTAGACCATCTTTCAAATTGACTCATAACAAGGAGGTCATATTTTAGGAATGTGGGTTCCATGTAAATTAGATCTCCTTACTGATTTCTGATGAATATTCTGCAATCTGTCTATCACAACAGGTATAAAACCATAACTTTATCAGTTAAAATCCTGCAGAAACTGTATACCAAAGATGACATTTTCTCTGTTAGCATATTTACACAATTTCCCCATGCAAGATATGTTTGACACTTCAGACATTTTGCTCCAACATGACTATACTAGCAAAATTATACAGTGTGCTCCAGGTCTCAGTTTGTTATTTTGATTATGACAGCTGTTTTATATGAAAAGTATGATATAAAATATTAAAAGACCTGTAAGTAACAATGCTACAGGATAATATTTCTTCCTTAATCTTATTAGGTCTTCTGGCTTTAGAAACTCACAAGTTCTTCAAGAATAATTTCAATAATTTCCTGACTTGGATTTATTTAATCCAACTTGCACATTTTATACTGTAGGAGTCTCTGACTGAGCTGGTATTCCTGGAATTCTTTTATACTAAATGAAGGGAAATAGACAAAGATATGTTGTAATATTTTTACTAGGCTTAGATTTCTAAATTAAGTCTGCACTTTAAAAGTGCCTATTTCTTTTCATTGACTATAATGGGAGTCTAACTCAGATAAAGCCATTTATTCTAGAGCTGCTTGTATTTTATCATATGAAGTACAACCCTTGTAACAACCATTAAATCCACCTGTTTTGAATTCACAATGTGAGCTCTGTAGAGAAAGGACAATTGTCTCAACATGTGCTTTTACCATGTAAAAACAGGAAAGTCCTGATCCATACAAATGCTTTTACGCACCATGAGTAACAATAACACAGTGATAAGTAGTGCTAATACCTAATGAGTAGGTATGCAAAAGTATTCAGTTCTGTAATATGTACTCAGGTGTAGGACCCAGAAAAAAATAAGCTTATATAAATTAAGGTAAAAAGTTCTCTGAAATTCTCAGTGTGATGACTGTCTATGATTCTTATATGAATTTATCGAAATGGGTAAATGACATATTATTAAAAAAAAAAAAAAAAAAGGAGCAATTATCTTGGTCATGATACTGAAAAATACTTGTTAGGAATTTCTGTCCAAGACTGTGCTAATTGTATAACATTCCATACCTGTATTTCTTCACGAGACTGTGTTCTATATGAACATGCTCATGGGGCATTTCTGTGAGTAAACTGATTCTAATGAAAAATTCAGTTTTGAAAATTGTCATTGATTTGTCTTTCAGACTTGTTCATGATTGTGGCTTTATAGCTGGCCAAAAGCATAAGACTAATTGCCTCAAACTAAAGAATTACATCCTTCTAAGCAATTTGAGGTAATGATAATTTCCTGATTTTTTTTTTTTTTTATGACCTAAGTGGTCATGACCTGTACTTCTTTGGAGCACAAAAGCAAAATTTATTTATCTTTCTATTTACCTATCATCTACCTATCTGACAATATTTTGTTGCACATAACAATATATATATATATATATTTTTTCACAGAATTACAGAATGGACAAGGTTGGAACGGACCTCTGAAGGCCATCTAGTCCAATCCCCTGCTGAGCAGGATCACCTAGAACACGTTGCACAGGATGGATCCAAGTGAGTTCTGAATACCTCCAGAGAAGGAGACTCCACAACCTCTCTGGGCAACCTGTTCCAGTGCTCTGTCACCCTCACAGTAAAGAAGTGCCCGCTCATATTAAGCAGGAGCCTCCTGTGCTTCAGTCTGTGTCCATTGCCTCTCACCTGTTGCCAAACACAGCTGAAAAGAGACTAGCTCTATCCTCTCGACACCCTCCCCTCAGATATTTATATACATCGATGAGGTCTCCCCTCAGTCTTTTCTTTTCTGGACTAAACAGTTCCAGTTCTTTCAGCCTGTTCTTGTACAACATTTGCTCCCATGCTCTAGTCATCTTTGTAGCCTTCCTGTGAATTCGTTCCAGTAGTTCTATGTCCCTCTTGTAATGGGGAGCCTAGAACTGGACACAATACTCCAGGTGAGGCCTCACCAGGGATGAGTAGAAGAGGAGGATCACCTCCCTTGACCTGCTGGCAACACTCTTCCGAATGCAGCCCAGGATTCCGTTGTCCTTCTTGGCCACAAGGGTACATTGCTGACTCCTCGTAGGCCTGCTGTCCACTAGGACTCCCAGGTTCCTCTCTGCAGAGCTGCATTCCAGCAGGTCAGCCCCCAGCATGTACTGGTGTTTGGGGTTATTCCTCCCTAGGTGCATGACCCTGAACTTGCCCTTGCTGAATTTCATGTGGTTGCACTCAGCCCAACCCTCCAGCTTGTTGAGGTCCCTCTGAATGGAAGCACAGCCCTCTGGGGTATCAGCCACTCCTCCCAGCTTTGTGTCGTCAGCATACTTACTGAGTGTGCACTCCATTCATCACCTAGGTCACTGATGAATAAGTAGAACAAAACTGGACCCAGTACTGACCCCTGGAGGACACCACTAGCTACAGGCATCCAACTAGATTCCACACAACTAAGCACAACCTTCTGAGCTCTGCCATCCAGCCAGTTGCCAATCCACCCCATCATCCACTCATCTAGGCTGCACTTCCTGAACTTGTCTATGAAGATGTTATGGGAGACAGTGTCAAAACCCTTGCTCATGTCAAGGTAGACCACATCCACCACTCTCCCCTCATCTGCCCAGCCAGTCGTCTCATCATAGAACAATATCAGATTGGTCAAACATGACTTCCCCGTGCCCAATCCATGCTGACTATTCCTCATCACCTTCTTATTCTCTACATGTTTGTAGATAGCCTCCAGGATGAGCTGTTCTATCACCTTTCCAGGGATGGAGATGAGGCTGACTGGCCTTTCATTGCCTGGGTTCTCCTTCTTGCTCTTTTTGAAGAATGGCGTGACATTGGCTTTTTTCCAATCCTCAGGCACCTTTCCTGTTCCCCACAACCTTTCAAAGATGAGAGATAGTGGCCTAGCAATAACACTGGACAGCTCCCTCAGCACTCGTGGGGCCATGGATCCTTGGATGTCAAGTTTGCTTAGATGTTCTCTGACCCGATCCTCTTCGACCAAGGGAAAGTCCTCCTTTCTCCAGACTTCCTATCTTGTCTCCAGGGTCTAGGATTCCTGAGGGCTGATCTTAGCAGTAAAGACTGATGCAAAAAAGGCATTCAGCAACTCTGCCTTCTCCATATCATTTGTAACCAGGGCACCCACCCTATTCAGCTGTGGGCCGACATTTTCCCGAGTTTTCCTTTTTCTATTATGTATTTGAAGAAGCCCTTCTTGTTGTCCTTGACATCCCTTGCCAGATTGAATTCCAAATGGTCCTTGACCTTCCTTGTCACGTTCCTGTATACTCTGACAGTATCCCTATATTCCACCCAAGTAGCCTGTCCCTTTTTTCACATGCTGTGAACTTCCTTCTCTGTCTGAGCTTCACCAGGAGTTCCCTGCTCATCCCTGCAGGTCTACTGCCCCCTTTGCTTGCCTTCTTGCTCATAGGGATGCACCAGTATTGAGCTTGGAGGAAGCAATACTTTAATACTGACCAGCCGTCTTGGACCCCCTTTCCTTTCAGGGCCCTAACCCATGGAATTCTTCCAAGTAGATCCCCAAAGAGGACAAAGTCTGCTCTTCTGAAGTCCAGAGTCACAATCCTACTTTTTGCCCTGCTTCTTCCTTGCAAGATCCTGAACTCCACCATATCACGGTCACTGCAGCCAAGGCTCTCCCTGACCCTCACATTTCCATCTAGTCCTTCCTCTTTCGTTAATACAAGGTCCAGCAGCACACCTCTCCTTGTTGGTTTCTCCACCACCTGTGTCAAAAAGTTGTCATCAATGCACTGCAGGAAACACCTGGACAGTTTGTGCCTAGCTGTGTGGCCTTCCCAGCAGATTTCAGGGTGGTTGAAGTCCCCCATGAGAACCAGGGCTTGTGACTAAGAGGCTACCTGGAGCTGTCTGAAGAAGGCTTCGTCTACTTCCTCTTCCTGACCAAGTGGTCTGTAGCAAACACCCACAACAGTGTTATCCATGGTAGCCTGCCCTTAATCCTTAACCAAAAGCTCTCAACTCACTTTTCGTTCATTCCTGGGCAGAGCTCCATGCATTCCAGCTGCTCTCTCACATAAAGAGTAACTCCACCACCTCGTCTTCCGGGCCAGTCTTTTCTAAAAAGCACATACTCTTCCATGACAGTATTTCAGCGTGAGCTATCCCAACATGCCTCTGTGATTGCAATGAGATCATAGTCTTGTGACCACACACAGATCTCCAGTTCTTCCTGTTTGTTTCCCATACTGTGCGCATTAGTAAACAAGCATTTCAGCGAGCTGAAATGCTTGTCTCTCATGCTGTGTGTGTATGTATAGAAGTATTTCAGATGTCTTTCATTCAACTCAGCCCTCCTGGGGCAGACTGAAGGACATCACCAGCATGCAGTTCCTCAAAAATTAGTGTGCAGTCTCATAGCTTATCACTGGTGTGCCTGTTTTTGTCCCTTTCCCCCTTCAAATCTAGTTTAAAGCCCCGTCAATCAGCCCTGGTAACTCCTGGGCAAAAATGCTTTTCTGCCTCATAGAAAGGTGCTCCCTATTAGGAGTCAGTAGGCTTGGTGTCATGTAGAGCTTGGTGTCATGTAGACTTTCCCATGATCAAGAAACCCAAAACTGTGTCAGTGGCACCAGTCTTAGAGCCATGTATTGATCAGCTGGGTTCGCCTTTCATTATTAGCATTTCCTCTTTCACAGGTACGATAATAATAGACTGAAGTATTACAGTATCAGTGCTTCCAAAGTTATGGTAGTGTAAAAGTTACAAAGTACAAATGCAATGCTCTCTTCATATTTGAAATCTGATTCTGTTTTGAACAAGGTTATTAAGATTTGCCATCATTACTTAACATTTTTGATCTCTTAGCCATAAAGTAGTGCTAACAGTACTGTTGGATATTTTGAAGCATTAGTTGTTACAAAACAAATTAGCAATTATTAAAATTGTGTGTTTTTCTGTTTTTCTTTTTTTTTGTTTTGTTTTTCTTTTCTTTTAAGCTGCCTGGACAGATCTCATGGATCAGTTCAAATATACACCGGGGAATGTTTGTAGAGCTTTTATGTTGTACTTAAAGCAGCTACATATTTTTGATTTTGAGACAGAGCTTTGCCCTGGAGGAGAAATCTATCAGAGATAAGAAGAGAGGGAACACAAGGACTAAGGGGAAAAAAAAAAAAAACAAAACAACAAAAAAACTCTGAAAGTGCAGAGAGGAAGGGGGAGGAGACATCTGTTGATTAAATGATTTTTAGAGATAATTAAGTACATTCTTCCAGAAATAACAAATATTACACATTGTCTGCAGGCACACATGGCTTTCTTGAAAGCAAGAGAGAATTAAACAGAACCTACAAAATAATCAGCAGCTCGGGGCCAGTCAAAACTGTGTCACAGGGGTGACCTTCCAGATTTTGTACAAGCAATTTTATGAAGCATTAGTATCAACCAGGTGCTGAGTGCTAAATTAAAAGGGTCTAAATATAGATGTAGGAGGTAAATGCCAATCATTTTCAAAAGTATTGTTCAACGTTTCATTTCTCAAATAATCAGTTAATCACTATTAATGTTACATAATTCCATTTATTTATGTGATTCTCACCTGAAGAAAGTCATCTCTGTTTTCAAAAATTGGTTAGGTATTTTTATAAAGAATTCTTCCAGCTGAGAAATAAAAAATAAGTCAAGGACAAAATGCACTCCATCTCAGAGGAGTGATGTTCTATGAACTACAGTTAGGTCTACTATATACCCAAAGAAAAAACAGAAAACTATGATAGTGTGATTTGTTTGTTTGTTTTTTTATTTATTTATTTTGCCGCCTTCACAGCTTCTTCATTTCTACTTGGAGTATTTGTGATTAATACTATATTTAATATCTATTTGTACTGGGATTTCACTTAGGTAGTCAAAAGTTGTTACTTCTGTCTTCAAGTAAAAGGACTTCTGGTAATAGAATTTCATGTTTCAGAGTTAGTACTTGGAAAGAATTGATCTGCCATTTGCAGGTATTTGAAAATTGCTAATATCAGGTTGTTACAGAACACAATTTGTTTTGTAAGTTACTCAGGTTTTATATGCAATGCTAGTTTGGGATTAGAATCTGTAAAGTGAGACACTGTTGTGTTTTGACTGAAATACTGTCTGTGGAAATGTTTGATTAAGGCAGACATGGTGCACTTTTTCCTCTTTGTAATTCATAACTGACTCTTTACCTGAGTGACATTTTATGACATGAAAAAACACAGATTGGAGTAAGGAGATGAACTTATGATCCAGGCCACTGCTGGTTCTAGAGGTGACTATAACTTCAGGAATTAACAACCCCTACAGAAACTCTTTTTCAGGGGTAATGATCTTATTGATACACAGCAATAACCTACAAAGAAACTTTTCTCATAGGGTTCAGTTGGTCAGAATCGAATCAGTTTTCCATTAATTTATTTGCTTATTTAGTTTAAACTTCTCCATTACAAAACAAGAAATAGAAGTACTCCTAGTAAGGAAGATTTCTACCTTATTGCAACAAATTACAGAAGACAGTGTCCAGTGCAGCCAAAAGACTCCAAGAGTAAAAGATATAGAAGGAAAGTGCTGACATTCAACAGATAACTGAATGATCCCACAAATTCCAGGCTTGCGGTGATTGAACTTCAGGAAAGGATATAAATTGGACCAGATGATAATTAGACTGAGATAATTCTTTGCACAAACCAATTCTTACATGGACCAAAGGATTTTGTTATCATCCACCTACGAGAAATATGAATTCTCTTCCCTAAGACTAGACTCATCTGTGTATACATATGGATACTTTTAAATGACCATATTTTCTCCTGACACAGAAACACAGAAAGCCAATTCCTATGGGGCCTGATGACATGCATCCCAGGGTCCTGAGGGAATTGGCTGATGTATCGCCAAGCAATTCTCCATCATATTTGAAAAATCATGGCAGTCAGGAGAAGTCCATGGTAACTGGAAAAAGGGAAACATCACTCCCAATTTTAAAAAGAGTAGAAAAGAAAATCCGCAGAACTGCTGAGTCTTACCTCTGTGCTTAGCAAGATCATGGAACGAATCCTCCTGGAGGCAATGTTAAAGCACATGCAGGACAAGGACATCTGGGACAGCCAGCATGGCTTCACCAAGGGTAAATAGTTCCTGACCAATCTGGTGTCCTTCTATGATGGAGTGACTGCATCAATCAACAAGGGAAGACTGACTGATGTCATGTACTTGGACTTCTGACACAGTCCCACAAAACATCCTCATCTCTAAATTGGAAAGATATGGATTTTTAGGGTGGACCATCCAATGGACAAGTAATTGGATCGATGGCTGCACCCAGAGAGTAGCGGTCAATGGTTCTATGTCCAGGTGGAGACCAGTGATGAGCAGTGTCCCTCAGGGGTCTGCCTTGGGACTGGTACTTTTCAATACCTTCATCAATGACATAGATGATGGGATTGAGTACAACCTCAGCAAGTTTGCAGATGACACCAGGCTGAGTGGTACAGTTAATACCAAAGAAGGAAGAGATGACATTCAAAGGGACCTGGACAGCCTGGAGAAGTGGGCCCATGTGAATCGCATGAGGTTCAACAAGCCCAAGTGCAAGGTGTTGTACCTGAGTCAGGGCAACCCCAGACAGGAGTACAGACTGGGAGAACAATTTATTGAGAGCAGCCCTGCAGAGAAGGACTTGGGGGTTCTGATGGATGAAAGGCTCGACTTGACCCAGCAGTGCGTGCTTGCAGTCCAGAAAACCAACTGCACCCTGGGCTGCATCAAAAGAGGTATGACCAGCAGGTCGAGGGAGGCAATTCTCCCCCTCTTCTCTGCCCTTGTGATGTCCCATCTGGAGTACTGCATCCAAGCTTGGGGACCCCAGCACAAGAAAGATGTGGACAAGTTAGAGCGAGTCCAGAGGAGGACCACAAAGATGATCAGAGGGCTGGAGCACCACTTCTATACAGAACAGCTGAAAGAGCTGGAGATGTTCAGACTGGAGAAAAGAAGGCTCTGGGGAGACCTCATTGAGGCCTTTCAATATTTAAAGTGGATGGAGAAGGACTCTTGGGTAGATAATGGTACGACAGGGGAAATGGTCTTATGTGGAAAGAGGATAAGATTTAGGCTAGACATTAGGAAGAAATTCTTCACTGTCAGGGTAGTGAGGCACTGGAACAGGTTGCCAAGAGAAGTTGTGGATGCCCCATTCCTGGAAGTGTTCAAGACCAGACTGGATGAGGCCCTGAGCAACCTGGCCTAGGGTTGGAACTAGATGATCTTTAAGGTCCCTTCCAACTCAAGACATTCTATGATTCTCTGATGAGGAGGAAAAAAGAAATGCAAACGGGATTTTTGAAAACAAACAACAATAACAACAAAACCACAATATTTTGTTAACAAATAAATAACAAAAAAGATTAAATATTTTACACATCATTCATACAAATTTAATTCTTTGGTGACAGGTGAAAGTTGACGTTTGCAAATGGAGACAATCCAAATACTATAATACATGGGCAGCCAGGACAGCAGATTCACCCCAAAAGGATGAATACTTGGACAGACTTTATGGCACACAAAGAATAGAGAGCATATCTATGAGTTTGTACTCATCTTCAGCAGGGCATGGACCTCACCCACCTTCTCATCTGCTGAAGCTACTGCCATGAAGAATGTTATCTCATCTAATCTTATTTCCTCAAAATTAGCATTTTTTCCCAGATATACATTTAATCTTAACAGGATCATCTAACAAATAAAAATTCCTAGGAGGATTCAAATGAAGCTTCTAAATTTGATTAGATTACTTAATGGGATTGAAGTACAGTCAGCATTCAAATATTCGGATTAATATTCATTTATATATATATATATATATATATATATTCCCAAAGAATGGTGATGGATGGTGATAATAAAATATTTATAAAGCCTTCTACGGTCACAATCATTTTGTGTCAAAAGAAAAGGACAATACTGAAACAGGTTGCCCAGAGAGGTTGTGGATGCCCCATCCCTTGAGGTGTTGAAGGCCGTGTTGGATAGGGCCTTGGCCAACCTGACCTAGTGGGTGGCATCCCTATCTCTGGCAGAGGGGCTGGAGTTAGATGATCTTTAAGGTCCCTTCTGACCCAAGCCATTCTACGATTCTATGACTCTATGATTCTATGAAGATTCTAAGATTCTATGAAATGTATGCTAAGTAGAATGTGTCCTTCCTTAAAAAAAAATGCAATGTACTGACGTTTTCCTTACATACTGAAGCCAATATCATAGAATCACAGAATCATTGAATCATTTAGGTTGGAAAAGAAACTTAGCATCATCAAGTCCAACCATCAACCTAACACTACGTAGCCCACCACTCAACAGTGTCCCTAAGCACCACATCCACACATCTTTTAGGTACATCCAGGGATACCTTCCTTGGGCAACCTGTTCCAATGCCTAACCACCCTTTCTGTGAATAAATTCCCCCTAATCTAAACCTCCCCTGGCACAACTTGATGCCATTTTATATGGTATGTTATCATAGCTGAGCAAAATGTTATAATCTTTGCTGATTAAGAAGGGTCAGAATGAGATTAAAGAAAGCTGAAAAGATCGAAATAAAGGATTTACGGGAAGAAAAAAAAAAGAAAAAAAAAGAAAAAAAAAGAATATAAAAACTGTCACAGATTTCAGGGAACGATAATTCATTAGGAAAAAAAACTACAAAAGACCGAGGCCAAATAGGAGACTTTATATTTCCCTATTCTCTTTCTCTGCTACATCAGTTATCCCACAGATTTCATTCTTCTCTTTTCAGTTGTATGTTACCTGTATTTTATTTATTTTTAACACAGACTAAACTCTTCTTCCACG